>NC_079490.1:65780500-66083531 GCF_020520425.1 Spinacia oleracea | reverse complement strand
CATAGATCTAACAGATGTTCTAAAACAATACTTAGAAAATCAAAGCCATTCTCCAACATGCTTGATTCCCATGGTTGCTACATGTGCGTTGTGTTTCACTTGTGGCAACGGTTTAGTCAATGGATCCGCGACGTTGTCGTTAGTTCCAACCTTGCAAATCTCGATCTCCTTTCTTTCAACAATCTCTCGAAGTATATAAAATCACCGCAGTACTTGCTTGAACTTCTGGTGGCTCCTAGGCTCCTTTGCCAGGGCAATGGCTCCGCTATTGTCGCAATACAAAGCCACTGGTCCTTTAATGGAGGGGACAACACCAAGTTCTTCGATGAACTTCCGAATCCAAACAGCTTCCTTTGCTGCTTCTGAGGCAGCAATGTACTCGGCTTCAGTTGTAGAATCCGCAATAGTGCTTTGCTTAGCACTTTTCCAGCTTACTGCTCCGCCGTTGAGGCAGAACACAAACCCAGACTGTGATCTGAAATCATCTCTGTCGGTTTGAAAGCTTGCGTCTGTATAGCCCTTAACAATCAACTCATCTGAACCACCATAAACCAGAAACTGATCCTTAGTCCTTTTCAGGTACTTTAGGATGTTCTTGGCAGCAGTCCAATGCGCCTCACCTGGTTCTGACTGGTACCTGCTCGTTGCACTGAGTGCGAACGAAACATCCGGCCTTGTAAAAATCATAGCATACATGATGGATCCAATAGCCGAAGCGTATGGAATTCCACTCATCTTTCTACGCTCATCAGATGTTTTGGGACACTGATTCTTGGTTAGATATATGCCATGTGACATGGGTAGATGGCCTCTCTTGGCTTCCATCATATTGAACCTAGCTAGCACTTTGTCAATGTAAGTGCTTTGGCTTAGTCCAATCATCCTCTTAGATCTATCCCTATAGATCTTGATGCCCAATATGTACTGTGCCTCTCCTAAGTCCTTCATTGAGAAACACTTCCCGAGCCAAGTCTTTACAGACTCCAACATAGGAATGTCGTTTCCAATAAGCAGTATGTCGTCAACATACAAGACTAGGAATACAATTTTACTCCCACTAACCTTCTTGTATACACAAGATTCGTCCTGATTCTTGATGAAGCCAAACTTATTGACTGCTTCATCAAATCGTTTATTCCAACTCCTTGATGCCTGCTTTAGTCCGTAGATGGACTTCTTAAGCTTGCATACCTTTCCTTGGTTCTTTTGATCGACAAAACCCTCCGGCTGTGTCATGAACACAGTCTTTTCAAGAACACCGTTCAAGAAGGCAGTTTTGACATCCATTTGCCATATTTCATAGTCATGAAAAGTGGCAATCGCAAGGATTATCCGAATAGACTTAAGCATCGCGACTGGAGAAAAGGTTTCATCGTAGTCCCCGCCGTGAACTTGCCTGTAACCTTTTGCTACCAATCTAGCCTTGTATATCCATCTTTGTCTTTCTTCAATTTGAAGACCCATTTGCATCCGATAGGTGTGAACCCATCCGACAAATCAACCAAATCCCAGACTTGATTTTCAGACATGGAGTCTATTTCAGATTGCATGGCCTCTAACCATTTAGTGGAGCTTGGACTCGTCATAGCTTGCTTGTAAGTCAAAGGTTCATCACTATCCAATATGAGAACGTCTAAGTTTTTAGTTAAGAGGACGCCTGTCCATCTGTCCGGCTGAAAAATAGTTCTATTTGACCTACGAGGGGCAACAACGTTTTGAGGAACTACTCCCACTGGCTCTTCTAAAGACCTTGGAGGTTCATCAACTTGAACTGCTTCTAAAGAGTTCTGAGTTCGTTGTTCGTCTCGAATCTCTTCGAGGTCTATTATTCTCCCACTTGTCAATTTGGAAATATGATTTATTTCCAAAAAGACACCGTCACGAGCAACGAATACCTTGTTGTCTGACTTGTTGTAGAAATAATACCCCATAGTTTCCTTTGGATACCCAACGAAGAAACATTTGTCAGATTTAGGTTGTAGCTTGTCCGAAATTAATCGCTTGACATATGCTTCGCAACCCCAAATCTTCAGAAAAGACAACTTTGGAAGTTTCCCAGTCCACAATTCGTATGGAGTCTTTTCAACAGCTTTTGATGGAGCACGATTCAGTGTGAGTGCTGCAGTTTGCAACGTATGTCCCCAGAACTGTAAAGGAAGTTCGTCCTGACCCATCATTGACATGACCATATCGAGTAAGGTCCTATTTCTCCGTTCCGACACTCCATTCCATTGAGGTGTCCCCGGAGCAGTCAATTCAGAAAGAATACCACATTCTTTTAGATGGTCATCAAACTCGTGGCTAAGATATTCACCTCCTCGATCCGATCTTAGAGCTTTGATTTTCTTGCCATATTGATTCTCTACTTCATTTTGAAATTCTCTGAATTTCTCAAATGATTCAGACTTGTGCTTCATTAAGTAAATATAGCCATATCTACTGAAGTCGTCCGCAAACGTTATGAAATAGCTGAACTCACCTCTAGCTTTCGTACTAATAGGCCCACATACGTCCGTATATATTAGCCCTAGTAGTTCGCTTGCTCTTTCTCCCACCGTTGAGAATGGTTGCTTTGTCATTTTGCCAAGTAAACAAGATTCGCATTGATCAATCTTCTCTAAGTGGAATAATTCTAGAATTCCTTTCCGTTGAAGTAATTCCATGCGCTTTAAGTTTATATGTCCTAATCGACAATGCCACAGAAATGTGAGATCCGAATCACCAGTTTTAGCCTTTTTGGTATTTATGTTATAAATGTGTTTGCTCGTATCTAGCACATAAAGACCGTTTTCTTGTTGTGCTGAATCATAAAACATTCCATTCAAAGAAAAAGAACAACTATTGTCTTTAAATTGAAAACTAAAACCTTTAGAATCCAAACTTGAAACGGAAATAATGTTTCTGGTGATACTAGGAACGTAGTAACATTTTTCTAGTTCCAAAACAAACCCACTAGGAAAAGAAATAAAATAAGATCCTACGGCTAATGCAGCAATCCGTGCTCCATTTCCCACGCGTAGATCCATCTCGCCTTTATCAAGCTTTCTACTTCTCCTTAGTCCTTGTGAATTGGAACATAAGTGTGAGCCACAACCAGTATCTAATACCCAAGAAGTAGAATTAGCAAGATTACAATGTATAACATACATACCTGAAGGAGAAGCAACGTTTCCGTCCTTCTTCTCTTCCTTTAGTTTGGGGCAATCTCGCTTGTAATGACCAATTTCATTACAATTGAAGCATTGCAATGTAGATGGAGAACGATCCTTCTTCATCTTCTTCTTGGATGGCGCCACTTGCCTTCCTTAAGTAGATGGAGATGCACCCTTGCTTTGGATCTTCCCCGGAACCTTTTTCTTGATTTTCTTGATCTTTCGACGTCAAAGCAACAACCCAGTGGAGCGTTAAGCTTTAGATCCTCAAATGAATTTACCAATTCAAAAACATTTTGGTCGACATGTTGACCACCATGTTGGAATCTACCACGACATATATCCCTAAGATGCCTTAGGAGTGCCCATGGCTCGTATGCAACGAACCATGCACTCCAATCATTGGGGATAGAGCCAAGAATAAGATCCATCACTAGCGACATGTGGTTCGCCCACGCACAGTGCTTTTCTAGAGTCATATCCTTTGAGTAATAGCCGGGGATGGGATGGTCAACTACATATTCAATGTTGTTCCACCTGAGGACTTGCCGAAGCTTCCTCTCCCAATCAAGAAAATTTGATAGGTTCAATTTTACATCCAGAATTTCAGTTACTTTGAGTTTTGTTTTGATCGCGGCCATTTTGATTACTACAATCGAAAAGAATTTGCAATAAATAACCATTCATACAATTCAATAACTTTGAAATAAAAGCAAAAACATGCAATCATTAAAGCTATTAAAACATTTCATTCATGCAAAAAGCAAAAACATGGTCCAAAATGAATGAAACGATTCCAAGACCCCAAAAGTCCTAAATCCTTAAGGAGCTTTAGCATGTCTTAAGTAGTTTAAGATTTTAGGTAAGCAAAACCTATTGCTAGTAATCTCCAAATTACTCTTGGTTAATAAATTAATGCCATAATTTATCCCATTGCCACAAATTAATGCCATTGTTGTTTGAGTTGTAACCACAATCAACGTGCTCCTTTAGGACGCCTTACCACCTAAGTCAACTAAAATAGCACCTCGCTTTAGCGTAAACCTACTATCTTGGATCCCTAGATTTTTGTAAGTGTTGATTTGGAAGGCAATTTTAAACTCAATATTACTTGGACCTAGTTGTTTCTATGTTGGTTCGATTATTAAGTGAACTTAAAACTAATCGAGTCATATGAAACAACCTGTTCATGCAAAGCATACATACATTCATACATTCACGCATAATATATATATAGAAGTGCATAAATAAACGGTGATCTAGTATGGCCCAAAACTTCTTGTCTTGAAGCATCCAATCTTCATCACCTCCTTGTTAGCTTGGCATCGTCTTGAATCTTCGTTCAAATGCTAACTTAAAGTTCTAAACTTAGAAATACTTGAAAATAATAAATTACATCAAAATTTCCATGGTACGCAGACCATATTTAAAACTTTACATTCAAAGATAGAACGGTGCGCAGACCGTATTTAACTATCCTAAATTGGCCATACTAGTCACTTGGAGTACCTGCATTGCATAAAATATATATTCTATACATTCACCCATTCGTGTGCTAAAACGAATGGCCCATGTAAATATGCAAGTATTTACGTGAATTAATTAAAATTCACGTTCACATAAACGCGTCCTAAAAGATTAATCAATTTCCAAATTTTTAATCCTTAGACTTTATTCTAATTAAAATTAAATTTAATTAAAATAATGCGACCTACGAAAATAATTAAAATAATTATTTCATTTTAATTTCATTTAGTGGCTCCCACTCAAACCAATAATTATTCCGGATAATTAATTATGAAATATTAAATTAAAACTCGCGGCCCGGCCCAAGCAAATAAAATATTTAATTAAATATCCCGTTAGCCCAAATTAATGCAAATATACGAAGCCCAACGAATTAAACGATTTTTAACAAAAAAGTTCAATTACTTAGTCGTGCTAGGCTTGCGCCCAGCCCCATGCCTTGCGTGAGGCCCAAGAGCGCACGAGCAAGGCTCGCACACCCAGGCCCCATCGCGCGCGCGCACCGCTTCCCCGCAGCTATGCTGCCCCTGCATGCGTGTTGTGCGTCGTGAGTGTGCTGGACGTCGCACGGCTCGCGCCTTGCTTCGTCGCAGCCCCGCAATCATACCCGCCTGCCCCTTCCTCGCCCAGCGCGCACGAGGCACGCAGCGTAGCTGCTGCTGCCCGTGTCGCATGCGGCTCGGTTCTAAGCACAATAGCCTCGTATGGCTCGACGAGCCATACGTCTACCATGCTCATGTTCGTGCTTTTGGTTCGTAATACGGACCAACTTAATTAAAATCAAATTTAATTCACGAACTTGCATTAATTTTATTTTTCAAAAAGTTACGACTTTTATTTTCGAAAAACAACGATTTTTAATGATTTAATAAACTTTTACGACAATCCAATTTCGTAAAATTAATAAATCAAGGGCTAACAATATTCAAACTTTTAAGAACGATCGAATCAAAATTAAAGTTTGAACTTTTAATTAATAAAATCCGAAGCTTTAAATCGTTCATAAACAATTAAATTTCAGATTTTTTTAATAATTTGGTTTAAGTGCGATTAAAATTAACGAAACCATTCAAAATTTTAATCCAATAATTTTTTAAAATTAGCCACTGACCCATGAAATTATATCCCCTTTCCCAATTAACCGAATTATTAAACCAAAATTAATTAAAATTCAATTAGGGTTTCAAATTTTACGAATTGGGGAAAGGAAATATTAGGGTTTATACTTATCGGAAAAATCTGAAATTTTTACCATAGATCAAGCATGTACACAGAAACATTTTGTCAAAATTATCAAGCAATTCCGAGTAGTTTAGGTTGACCTTTTAATTGAATTACTGTCTGACACTTTTAATTTTTAATAAAAAATTAACAAAAACGCCCAAAAAATGATACTCCTAGGCCTGTTTTCGCAATTCTATTCGCATGAGTTGATCTTAGAGAATTGATTTCAATCACATTAGGGTTTTAAAACTCGAAAAAACGAACATTTTTTATTTCGGACCTGATTATTACGCAATTCATCCAATAATTCGTAAAAATTCCGAAAAATCAACAAAAATTCCAAATTTTTCCACAGATGCAAAAACAATAATAATCATGCTAATTCATGCTTTGAATACATAAGGCTCTGATACCACTGTAGGGGAATACAGTTAAACATAATAACATGTGCGGAACAATCCCCAAAGCCAGGAAATATGTATAAAGCACAGATTAAGCAATCTTACATTCGAAGCGTGTTTCCCACAATAATATGTCAACGAACACGAACAAAGAACTCCACTTGTCGTTCCTCTACTTGGTTCACCGACACGTTCAGATCCGTCTTGATTATTGTAGCTTAGACAATTGATCAAGATACTTTGCCTTTTGGGATGAACACACTGTGGAGGCACAGAGAGAATTAGGGTTCTCTGTTTTCTCCTAGGGTTGTGTATAATATGAATTGTGATTGTGCTAAGTTGGAAAATTAGGTTGTAAGGTTATTTACATAACCTTACTAACCGACCAAGCCAAGAGACAAGGCCGGCTAGCAAGCTTGCACGCCAAGTCAAACGGACACGCACAGCGAAGGGCCGTGGGCCGCGCTGCTGCTTGTGTCGTGGTCTCGGCCCGCTCGCACGCGCACAACCCTCCCCTTTTGGGCCTCGCTGCTGCCGCGCTTTTGCTTGCTCGCCTATGCGCGCGCCCATGGGCCTCGAGTGCTTCGTGCACTGGGCTCGTGGGCCGCTCCTCGTATTCACGCTTAAATATATTTCCGATATATTTATTTATCGTTTTGTATACGACGAATCACCGTCGTACGATACAATTTATTCGTCTCGCCTAGCTTACGAATATTCGCGATACGATATACGATTCCGATGCAAGGTCGTATCGTATAATACATTTCCAACTTAAATCCCGAAAAGCTATTAAATGAATTCCCGATTCATTTAATCCGGTGATCTGTTACGTGTCATTGGTGTGACCTTGTAGGTTCAGTCAAGAGTAAGTTGTGAGTTCAATATCCATTAGAACTCACTGATCGGAAGCATTGCTCCAGCTAGCTGTTCCGATCACTTGATCTCACTGAATTAATTGTTCGCAATTAATCTGAACCTTGGTATTAGACTTAATGCACCTTGGGTGAAGGACATATTTCCTTTCAGGCTCCGTGATCGGAGGAGGACCATAAAGAGGAGACTCCGGGGCGGGTTGAGGAGGAGGAAGCATAACATCTCGGGTAATGAATTGAGGATCTCGGGGGAGCAAATACCGCACATTGGGGGTCCAAGAAGTGATGGAGGGATCGGGGAGAAGGCACCAATCACGTTGCTTGACCGACCAAACAAACTTACCCTTCTTGGCGGGCTTGATCCACTTGGCATTGGAGAGAGCCCGCAAGTCAAGGAACTCACCTCCGGGAATCGGTTCCAAGTCCTCTAAGGTTGCCTAGTAAGGATCATTGGGTAGTGCCCTCAAGAGAAGAGGGAGCATCCCACCAATGAGATTGTCCCCACTAGTAGGTTTCCCATCCCGAATCTCAATTATTCGGGTGATCAAAAGCTGCCCAAAATTCAAAATGCCACAATCCTTTTCAGTGGCTAGCCACAACGCTCCAAGCTCCGGGCTCGACAAAGACCCGGTAGCCCCTTTTGCAACGACCGCGTATAGAAGCATGTGGTTCATGTAACGGATGGCGGGGTGATGAAATGAAGATGACTTTGCCGAAGATGAGGTGAACTTCTTCGGCTCTCCCGTGAGGTCTCCCCACCATATGTTCTCGTCATAAGAGGTCGCATACTACTCCACCGGGTTGAGGACAAGACCCCGGTTTGGGTAGATAGTGAAGAAATCATTGATCTCCTTGTCGGTCAGCTTGTGTTGATTATTGAAGGCTTGAAAGTGAAGCTCGACCGTCTCTCTCTCGTTCTCAAAAACCCTTTGCATCCGAGCCGAAGCAAGAAATTCGAGGGTTACCCTCTTGTAAGTCTTGGCGCTCATCTTCACTAACTCCTCAAGATCGAGCCCCTCAATCAAAGTATTGAGCTCTTTCTCAATCCCCAATTCTTGAACGGTCTTCTTATCATAGAATTTTGTCAGGGGGATGGTCCGCTTGGACAACTCTTCAAAATAACTCCAAGACCGTTGGTCCGGGAATGCGATGCCGTAAGTTTCGAACTCCGGCGGGGTGGGTGCCTTGCGCTTGTTCAGTTGGGCGTTGGGCCCCTTCTTGGATCGTTTAGTCATCATGATGAACTTTTTAGAGAACAAGAATCTACACACAAACAAAGAAAACAACCACAATCCAAAACAAAAGGAAAAACTAAGTTAGTCTAAAAAGCCAACAATCTACCACCAAGGCTACCGCAAGCAAATATCAACACACCACCCAAGTTCAATGTGAACAAGAGTACTCCAAACAATACTCTTCAACTAAAAACAACAAATCAACAAGAATTTCACTTAATATTTCACCAAAAATCTACCAAGAGACTAGAATTTACAAATATTGGCAATGAAGCATGCATAACATGTCCAGATTATCAAGGAGTAAACACAAAAACAAACATGCATCACTAACTACCCAAAATCAAAAATTCAGAATTTTCCAACAAACAGTATGAACAATGAGATAAAATGTAAACAAAATGGAGAAGGAAGGGAAAGAAATTAACCACTAGTAGAGGAGGAAGGTAAGATCAACCACTAGTAGAGGAGGAAAGTAAGATCAACCCAAAGCACATTCCAATGCTCCAATTACATCAATTAACACAAAATCAAAGTCCAAACCAAACCCTAGAATTTGGGGGTTTTTGAAGGAAAATCTGAAGTTTATGGATTTAGGGTGAGGGAAGGGGATGGATTTGTGAATGTGAGTGATTGAGAGTGAAATTTGTGAGTGAAATTAAGTAGGAAATGTGTAGAAAGTGGAGGTTGAAGAGTTAGAGTAGAGAGAAGAGGAGACTAATGGTGAAGAATGTCGAAAGAAATGAGAAATGAAAGAAGAGGGGGCTGCGATTTTAACTAAAAGCTCGACCGCAGAACCGGTTTGCCCGACCCGTGCGAGCACACAAAACTTCCGTGCGATCGCACGATAACGGTGCGAGCGCACTAAAAACCCGTGCGGTCGCACGGAATGGGCACGAGTGCACAAAATTTCTACTCGCTCGCACCAAAGTCTGGTGAGCTACTGATCGATATTTCCAGTTTTGTGCGATCGCATAAATGTGTCGTGCGATCGCACAAAAACTATGGAAAGAAAGGTTAGTAAACAAAAACAAATTAAAACTAGAGTCTAGGCAATCGGGTTGCCTCCCGGGAAGGGCTCGTTTAACGTCATTAGCTTGACGAACCCCCTCCCCCCCCCCCCCCCCCCATTTTCATGGGGGGTCAAACACAACCAACTCGGGGTCATCACAAGTCAAAAAGCTCTTCTTTTCCCCTTTGGGCACAAACAACTTACCAAAAATGCAACTCATGGAATGGGGACCAAACCAATTCTTCTTAGGCTTAGGGTCGGCTTTCTTGGATTTCTTGCTCAAGGATTTCTTACCATAGATTGCCGGAGTGTGTGCGTGTAGACACCTAATTTGTGTCCCCCCTCTGGGATGATGACGATACCATTATCCTTACTAGGTGATTGGAAGAACTACAGGCGGAAATCCCAATTGCTAAGTATATTTCCAAATTCAAAATCCAAAATCCAATTCCCGAGGCCGTTCCCCTCCCGGAACTCGGTACAAAATATAACTTTCAAAATCCAATTTCAAAATCCAAGTACAATCTCATCTAGTAGACCATCCCATTGGTTTTACTAGGCCTTTTCCACTCAAAATCACATAAGGCAAGTCAAATTCGGGCGCCGACCCACAAAACCGAGCATGCCGGGCCCCGTCCTGTAAAACCGGAATTCAAAACCCGAGAAAGGCTTGTTTTTAGACGCAAAATAATGCCTTAACCTCCAAGTAAACACAAAACTCCAAGCCTAGTACTATTCTTACAAAGGTACAACACTACAAGACGAAACAAGGACGGAGCCCGCGTCCTTGCTTTGGCGGCATTCACGCCACGTCACCAGCGCCCAGCGCTGCCTCGGCGTGCTGCGCTGGCGTGTGCTGGCGTTTTGCACCCATTCCTTCTATAAACACCCCTCATTTTCAGCATAAAAAAGGAGGAGGGAAAAACAGAATACAACGTCGTAATACCGACATTAGACCTCAAAATACAAATCAAAAACCCTTCAAAACACATACAAAATATCTAATTCAAAAGCAATTGGGAGCTCTTCCTTAAACCTAAATAGGTAAATCCGAATCCCACTCTAATCAATCATGTTGTTTTGATTTCAAAATGATTATTAAAAATGCCACTTGCAACAACCATACAAGTTTTTCAAAAATCAAAACTTTTCAATACAAATATGCAAACTTTCAAGATTCAAGGATGTTCAAAGTTGTTTACAATCACCTCTTTGAACTAGAATCACTTTCAAGCATGGAGTAATCAAAGATGACACCTTTTAATCCTTAAAGGTTTAGTCTTTTGAGATTCAAAACTCCATTTTTCAATATACTAGTTCAAGTTTTCAAATTTCAAGATCCCACCATGTTTATGGTTGTTCATGACTACTTCTCTAAACTAGAATCTTTTCAAGTTCATGCATTTTCAAGTTCAATATTTCAATATTCAAGTTTACAAGTTCAATATACAAGTCTAGGATATTTGGGTTGAGCAACCTCTCCCAAGTTGAGATTTTTGGCTTTGAATTCGTGTCGGGCGCACTTATTTTTAAGGAGCCGCTTGGCGTTCGAATCTCATGTGCCCAAATACAAGTTTCAATTATGCACCTTTCAATATTGCATTTTCAAACCTTTCAATACCGCAATTTCAATACCGCAATTTCAATATCGCACTTTCAATACCGTAATTTCAATACCGCACTTTCAATATCGCACTTTCAATTCCGCAATTTCAATACCGCACCTTTACTTGTCTAGTCCATTTCTAGGCAATGTGGACCTACTCCCTAGTCCATTTCTAGGGGGTCTTGTATTTACTAATTCCGCACTTTATTTAGTATTGTGATGTTGCTTTATTTGCTTTATTGCTTTCATCACCGCACATGCTAAATACAACAAAATACAAAGTTACATCACGCTTAACAAAGATAATTTCTTGGACAAACCGGCCTTAGGTTCCTTTAGATCAATCTTTTAAAGCAAAGTGACCACCATACAATTAGAGATTCTATTTGCTCTAAATTAAAACCCACATAGTCTAATCTAGGGTATGTTTTCGAAAATGTTGTGCCAACGTACTTGAATATTTCTAAAGCTCGTGGAATAAGCATTTCGTTCCCGTACCCGGATCTCACCCATCCGTTTCGAGGATTCAAAGCCTTATCCAAAAAAAGAGTCACTTGCGGTCTTCCCAAACGAGACTTTAAACAATGTTTGGTGGCGACTCCTTCGAGGTACAAAAATACAATGATTTTCTAAAAAACCGCCCACTTGTAGGGAAAGGCATACAAAAAATACCCCTACAATTCTGGCGACTCCGCTGGGGATTTTACTAATTTCAATTTCGAAAATGCGAGCAGATTTCGAGCAGCAAAGCCACTGATCTGCTTAAGTACTAGATGCCAGCACTGGCGCCAGGCGCAGCCCCTGCGCCCAACGCCACTGCCTGCATCCAGGACAGTGGCTCACAGTGGCTTGTTTCCCACATTTGCTCAACTTTTCGTGTTGGGAGTTAGTCTATTTTTGAATCTGGAAGGACGCTCCCAAACCTCGTGAACGAGTGCCGAACGAGCTTTACAAATACAAATTCAAGTACGATTTCAATTTCAATTTCTAGGCATTTCATGCATTTTTCGAAAACCATATTGTGCAAAATGAATTTCTACCTTTGCCCAACGGATGTGTTCTGCATTCGGGCTAGCCCCGGGGGTAACGAAATGGTGACTCTCCATACGGTTCCCGACCAAAGTGTGACCATTTACGCGCCTACCGAAACTTGGCATTTACTTGACATTCCCGATGTCAAGTATGGAGGTCGTCTGCCGACACACACTTCCCTTAGGCGGATGTGAAAATTGTAGCCAGATCCGTCTCTTAGTCGAGTACCTTTTGACACCCTAAGCCAACCACTTGCATCATACAAAACTTAGACCGACCTTAGGTTGAGAACTTTGCATGTCGCATTCATATTCATGACTAGTGTGACAACGTGCTACTTGTGCATTGTGTGGGCGTCTTTGCGCGCGTGAATGGCTAACCTCGAGTTCTAGCTTGCCAAAACCCATTAGCCTTCAACTAGGAAACTAAACCCCAAGGAGCATCATTCAAACCTCATGCATATAAATCGCCGATTTTAGGGTCTTTAGGAGTGTCACTCCATTTGATTCAAAACCCTTAAACACGCCTCACACACAAATTCCAAATTCAATCCAACGACGTCATAATGCCGGATTTTCGAGTCCAAATTCCAAGTGTCAAAGTTCAAGATTCAATCCAACGGTGTCATAATGCCGGATTTTCAAATCCAAACCTCAAGTTTCCAAGTCAAAGTTCAAATCCAACGGCGTTATAATGCTGGATTTTCTAGTCCAAATTTCGAGTTTCAAGTTCAAATTCAAATTTTCTAGTCCAAAACCTCAATTTTCAAAGTCCAAATCCAACGACATCATAATGCCGGATTTTCTAGTCCAAATTTCGAGTTTCAAGTTCCAAATTCAAGGCTCTATCCAACGGCGTCATAATGCAGGATTTTCTAGTCAAATTTCAAAGTTCAAAACTCAAATCCAACGGCGTCATAATGCCGGATTTTCTAGTCAAATTTCAAAGTTCAAAACTCAAATCCAACGGCGTCATAATGCCGGATTTTCTAGTTCAATTTCAAAGTTCAAAACTCAAATCCAATGGCGTCATAATGCCGGATTTTCTAGTCAAATTTCAAAATTCAAAACTCCAATCCAACGGCTACATAATGCCGGATTTTCTAGTCAAGTTTCAAGTTCAAAACTCAAATCCAACGGCGTAATGCCGGATTTTTCTATGTCAAACATTCAAGTCTTCAAACCTCAAATTAAAATTGTCAATACCAATCTCAAAGTCTCAAGTTCAAATGTCAAAACTCATGGCCGGCTTAATGCCAACTTTTCGAATCAATCCTTCAATCTTCAAGTCCTATACTCAAAGTATCTAGTTCCAAATTCATGCCGTCGTAATGCCGACTTTCTATTCTATATTTCAAACTTCAAGTTCGAAGTCCTCAATTCAATCTCAAGTCCTATACTTCAAGATTCCATGTCTACGGAGGCATAAGGCCGGACTTTCAAATTTCCAAATTCAATCCCTCAACTCCATGGCGGCATGATGCCGGAGTTTTCAAATACAAAGCCTCATATCCTATATACAAAACTGCGTCTTTTCCATTTCAAAGTTCAAACTTTGAGTCAAATTCAAATTTCAAATTCATCTTCAAGTTACGAAAACTCTTTCTTTCTATTTCTCCCCAGTACAAAATTCAAAATACTTCCAACGGGTTGAAAGTCCCCTGAAATAATACAAGTCCAATCTTCCAATGGGTTGAAAATCCCCTGAAATAATACAAATTCAAATTCCATATTCTGTCTCCGGGTTGAAAATCCCCTGAAATAATACAAACCCCATTCCAAATACTTCCAACGGGTTGAAAATCCCCTGAAATAGTACAAGTCCAGTTTTCCAATCGGGTTGAAACTCCCCTAAAATAATACAAGTTCCAATTCTCCAACGGGTTGAAATCCCCCTAAATTATTGACGGGTTGAAATTCCCTTGAAATAATACAAAATCAATTCCATTCAATCTGGTTGAAATTCCCTTCAAACATTCCAAGATCCAACGGGTTGAAATCCCCCTAAAATATTGACGGGTTGAAATTCCCTTGAAATAATACAAAATCAATTCCCTTTCAATCGGGTTGAAATTCCCTTCAAATACTCCAAGTCTAACGAGTTGAAATCCCCCTAAAATATCGACGGGTTGAAATTCCCTTGAAATAATACAAAATTCAATTTCCTAGTACAAGTCCAAGTTCCAAAATGCTCGAACGGGTTGAAATTCCCTTTAAAATAGTCCAATTTCCAATAGGTCGAAATATTCATTTTTCGATATTCCAAGTTCTAGTACAAAAAGTCAACTTCCACAAAAGATTGAAGGCTCCTCTCAAACATTTCCAACGGGTTGCAAATCCCGGATACAAGTACAAAAATCCAAAATGCCGAATCTTCGGAATGGCACTTAGAGTCAAGTCTAGGTCTCATTCATTGCATGCATATCATATCATGTGTCGGGAAGTCCAAGTTCTAAAATCGTCTGGTGTGTTCTAAATAGGAGTCCAAGGATCCTGTGGGTTCGCCGAAGAGGAGAGAGGTTGAAAAGAAGTCCATCAGCCCTAGCCTTACTCATAGCTGGCATCGAACGAGCAACCAGTTCATCTCCTACAAATCAAGTTTCAAGTCCCTTTCAAGAAACAGTCCAAGTGATCACTCAAATTGAAGATTTCGACCCATCTAAGCTAATTACTCCAAGTGAGAAGACGGTCAATGGCTGGAGAAAGTCTCTCAAGATATCTGCTCCAAATGGCAAAATGTTCAAGATTATTGTGGGCGAAGGATCTATGATGAGCGAGTCCGAGTCTGAGGATGAGTCTGGATCTGAGTCTAGCAATGAGTCTAAGTGTCTAGAACTAGAGTCTTGAATAAATCAAGAGCCTCTAAAGGCCGAGCTTCAAGTCAAAACAGTCGATGTAATGATTGCTGTTTTCAATAACACTTCAATTTCTACTTACTCTTCGAGTCCTAATTCAAAACACAATCCTAATCCAAACAACTTTGCTTCACAAGAAACTGACTTTGAATTTCTAAAAGCTATCGAAAATCACGAAAAAAGGACGCCCATAATTGAGAAAACAGAAAAAATCAACCTTTCTAACAACAGTGATTCAAAACTAGTTCATTTTGGTTTAACTCTTTCTCAAGCAGAGCGGGACGAACTTATCAAGCTACTTTCAGAGTATGTAGACGTCTTTGCATGGTCCTATCATGATATGCCAGGGGTTGATCCAAGCTCGGTCAGCATACAATTCCCCCTCATCCCAGGTTCAAAACCCATCAAGCAGAAACACCGTCGCATGAAACCGGACGTTTCCTTCAAAATTCAAGAAGATGTCTCTAAGCAGCTAGAGGCCGGGTTTATTCAAGAGTCCAAGTGTTCAGATCTTTCAAAGTATTGGGTTCCAAGCAAGTGTCCCAGTTCATTCAAGAAATCATCATATGCAGATACGGCGTTCCTCACGAGTTCATCAGTGACCAGGGATCCCATTTTCAAGGAGAGTGTGAAGATCTATTCACCGAGTACAAGATTCAACATCACCGCTCTTCACCTTATCGCCCACAAACCAATGGGGCAGTCGAAGCAGCCAACAAGAATGTCAAGACCATCATCATGAAAATGACTACCAATTACAAGGACTGGCCCCAGAAGCTGCATTTCGCATTGTGGGGATATCGAACTTCAATTCGCACTTCAACTGGTGCAACTCCGTTCTCATTAGTCTATGGAATGGAAGCAGTACAACCTATCGAGCTAGAGATACCTTCTCTAAGGATAGTCCTCGAAAGAAAAATCCCAGAAGCTGCATGGGTACAAGCAAGATATGAGGAGCTAGTCATGCTCGATGAGCACCGGCTTCAAGCCGCTCACCATGTACAAGTCTATCAGCGCCGAGTGGCCAGACATTTTAACAAAAGGGTCAGAACCCGAAACATCAAAGAAGGCGAGCTTTTCCTAAAAGCCCTTCGCAAAAGCACCATGGACCCAAGGGGAAAATTTAAACCCAACTGGGCAGGCCCATACATTGTAAAGAAGATCCTCTCCGGGGGAGCAGTCGAACTAACAGACGTCGATGGAACAGAATTCAGATCTCTCACCAACCTCGATCAACTCAAGAAGTTCTATGTCTAAGTTCCACTTTCAAATTCAAGAATCCAAATTCAAAGTGCTACAAGGTACTCAGAACTACGTCCGACCTGATTCCCTAACGGGACACTTAGGCAACCTCATTTCGAGGCCCGACCACTTTAATACAAGAAAATTCCAAATTTCCTCAATTAAGGGCATCCTAAAAATCAAATCAAATTTCAAAACTCAAATGTTGTTGTCTTTATTCCAAATGTGCCAATTCAAAGCAAAGCATGTTCAAGAGGAATTTAACACAATAACTTTTTATTTGGGCCCTAAGGCCTTCAAAGCTAATTCAAATACAAAGTCAGGATCAAGTGAAGCAAAGTTCAAAAGCCTTTTCACTTCCTAAACACATCTTCTAAACACATCTTCCAAACACATTCCAAACACAATTCCTTCCAATATAATTTCAAACACATTTAGCCTACAAAGATCTAGGGTCGGGCGACTATGCTCTCGAGTCTTGGCACCTTGAGTACTATCCCCTAGCTCCTCCCGCAATCAATCATCAATCTTCCCCTTGCCCAAGCGGCGGGAGAAGGAACTTGCAAGCCTTCCAAGACGGGAGGACGACGAACTTCCTTTGGATTCCGAACGGTCAAGCACCGGACGGTCCACACTCCTGTCCCCTTCCTCATAGTCAGTTGATGCAGGACGTCTAGCTCTAGAACCTCGGACTCTAGCTGGTCTGGAGAGAGAAATGTCCCTCTGGCTTAGACCTCTCATCCATACAATGTACCTCGCAGACAGAGTAACAGGCTCAGGTGGGAACTGAATACTCAAGAATGATTTGGCAACCCAATACCGCCTCCAAATTTCAAGAAGACTCGCATTCAGCGCAACAGGTTTCGGGTTCTCTTCAATACAGTCCGGGATCTCCAATCTTCAAGCCATACTGTCTCATCACTCGAGCAGGCAAGTAGAAGACCAGCATTGAGAGGCTTGGCACCCTCAAATTAGTAGAACCAGGGGCATGTCTCATGGCAGCAATTCCCCACCAAGGAACTACCCACCTTATACAAGATTCAACCCCAGAGAGTGCGCATCGCCACTCATCCAATGAAAGCCGGCCATAGAGCATATGCCGCACAGTGAATCCCTTTCTGTTATAGCTCTCCATGTTCTCCGGTGGTGTCACCAATATGAGCCTCTCCATAAGCCAAACCTTGGGGAGTACACAAGAAGTGCATTTTAAAATTCAACATTCAAAATTCAAATACAAGTACAAGTACAAATTCAACATACAAGAAGGCTCCAGATCCTTACTTGGAGTAATACCGGACTTTCCGACGGCAGAGAAGAGGGGTCCGACTTCAGCACGTCAAGGCCCATCAATGTTTCGCCAATCACAAGCGGCATTGGGTCCCGACCATAGCAAACCGCTATACAATTTCTATTAGGGAGGCATCACCATTGCCAAACCCCTGTTTCGAAAAGAGAAAGCGAGCGAAAATACAAAAACTCAAGGCTCTCAGGCGGAATACTTTGGGAACATCAAGCCCAACAAATTAGGTGACGAAGAGGGACAAATCCACCCCTATTCCATATACAACAGCACTCAAAAGTGGGGGCTTCAAGCCCAAATACCTTTCAAAACTCAAGAAAAAGTGTTCTTTAAAACTGGGCATGCATGGCTCCAGCATAATGGGCCACCCCAATATAGCACTAAATTCCTCAGGGAGGGGACATACCTCATTATTTCCAAAGCGGAAGACATGATGATTTGGATCTCAAGCCTCCAGAGCAGCAAGAATGAAGTGTAAATCCAATTTTACAAACCGGAAAGAGACAAGCACCCCAAGATGCATGCCATCAAGCTCCCTTTTCTCCAATTTGCCTAGCGAACCAAGCCACGAGTTCAAGGCACTCTCAAAGGACACAACCATATTCTCTTTTCTTTTCCAGAGGAAGTAGTATGCAATGATAGCAGGGAAGGATTGATGCAAGAATAGATATGACCACTTCCCTATTTATACAAGATTCGGCTTGCACGACAGCTCACAGGCGCCAGACGCCAAGCCTGCGCCAGGCGCAGGGGCCTGCACCGAAGGACGAGGCCACCGTCCTCTTTTATGACTCCGAGTACACACTCTTTAGTGTTTCGGACAGTGTAGACACCTAATTTGTGTCTCCCCTCTAGGATGATGACAATACCATTATCCTAACTAGGTGATTGGAATAACTCCAGGCGGAAATCCCAATTGCTAAGAATACTTCCAAAATTCAAGATCCAAAATCCAACCCCCGAGACCGTTCCTCTTTCGGTTCTCGGTACAAAATACAACTTTCCAAATCCAATTTCAAAATCCAAGTACAATCTCATCTAGTAGACCATCCCATATGTTTTACTAGACCTTTTCCACTCAAAATCATATAATGGCAAGCCGAATTCGGGCGCCGACCCACAAAACCGAGCATGCCGGGCCCCGTCCCGTAAAACCGGAATTCAAAACCCGAGAAAGGCTTGTTTTTAGACGCTAAATGATGCCTTAACCTCCAATCAAATATAAAACGCCAAACCTAGTACTATTCGTACAACAGGAACAGCACTACAAGAAGAAACAAGGACGGAGCCCACGTCCTTGCTTTGGCGGCATTCAAGCCACGTCAGCAGCGCACTGCGCTAGTCCAGCGTGCTGCGCTTGCGTGTGCTGGAGCCTTGCATCCATTCCTCCTATAAATACCCCTCATTTTAAGCATAATGAGGAGGATAACAACAATTCAACGTCGTAATTCTGACATTACGCCTCAAAATACAACTCAAAAACTCCTCAAAAACACATACAAAATTCCTAAATTCTAAGCAATTGGGAGCTCTTGCCTAAACCTAAATAGGTAAATCCGAATCCCATTCTAATCAACTATGTTGCTTTGATTTCAAAATGATTAGCAAGTTGGTGTTTTTTATCATTAAAAACACCGCTTGCAACAATCATACATGTTTTCCAAAAATACAAACTTTTTCAAAATACAAAATGCGAACTTTCAAGATTCAAGGATGTCCAAAGTTGTTTACAATCACCTCTTTGGACTAGAATCACCTTCAAGTATGGGGTAATCAAAGATGACACCTTTTAAAATTTAAAAGTTTAGTCTTTTGAGATTCAAAACTCCATTTTTCAATATACAAGTTCCAGTTTTCAAATTTTAAGATCTCACCATGTTTGGGGTTGTTCATGGTTACTTCCCTAAACTAGAATCCTTTCAAGTTCAAATTTCAATTATTTCAAGTTCAAAACTTCAATATTCAAGCTTTCAAGTTCAAGTTTAACATACAAAATCTAGGATATTTGGGTTGAGCAACCTCTCCCAAGTTGAGATTTTTGGCTTTGAATTCGTGTCGGGCGCACTTATTTTTAAGGAGCCGCTTGGCGTTCGAATCTCATGTGCCCAAATACAAGTTTCAATTATGCACCTTTCAATATTTCAATTTCAATATCGCACCTTTCAATACAGCAATTTCAATATCGCATATTCAATACCGCAATTTCAATACCGCAATTTCAATATCGCACTTTCAATACCGCAATTTCAATTCCGCACTTTCAATTCCGCATCTTTACTTGCCTAGTCCATTTCTAGGAAATGTGGACCTACTCCCTAGTCCATTTCTAGGGGGTCTTGTATTTACTAATTCCGCACTTTATTTGCTTTATTGCTTTCATCACCGCACATGCTAAATACAATAAAATACAAAGGTTACATCACGCTTAACAAAGATAATTTCTTGGACAAACCGGCCTTAGGTTCCTTAAATTAATCTTTAAAGAAAAGTGACCACCATACAAAATAGAGATTCTATTTGCTCTAAATTCAAACCCACATAGTCTAATGTAGGGTATATTTTCCGAGCCCATACCGGCATAATGCCAACTTTCCAACTCGACCTTTCAAAATTTCAAGCTTCAATGGTCAAATTCCAAATTCATGCCGTCGTAATGCCGACTTTTCTATTCTATATTTCAAACCTCAAGTCCTATACTTCAAGATTCCAAGTCCACGGCGGCATAATGCCGGACTTTCAAATTCCCAAATTCAATGTTTCAAATCCACGGCGGCATAATGCCGGATACAAAGCCTCATGTTCTACATACAAAAGTGCATCCTTTTCATTTCAAAGTTCAAAGTTCGAGCCAAATTCAAATTCCAAATTCATCTTCAAGCTACAAAGAAATCTTGCTTTCCATTGCTTCCCAATAGAAAATTCAAAACATTTCCAACGGGTTGAAACTCCCTAGAAATAATACAAGTTCAAGATTCCATTCAACGGGTTGAAAATCCCCTGAAATAATACAAGTTCAAATTCTATCCACAGGTTGAAACTCCCCAGAAATAATACAAGTTCGAGATTCCATTCAACGGGTTGAAAATCCCCTGAAATAATACAAGTTCAAATTCTATCCACGGGTTGAAACTCCCCTGAAATAATACAAATTCCAATTCTCCCACGGGTTGAAATCCCCTTCAAATAGTCCAGATCCAATGGGTTGAAACTCCCCTAAAATATTGACGGGTTGAAATTCCCTTGAAATAATACAAAGTCAATTCCCTTTTCACTCGGGTTGAAATTCCCTTCAAATACTCCAAGTCCAATGGGTTGAAATCCCCCTAAAATACTGACGGGTTGAAATTCCCTTGAAATAATACAAAATTCAATTTCCTAGTACATGTCCAATTTCCAAATCCTTGAGCGGGTTGAAATTCTCTTCAAATAAGTCCAATTTCCAATAGGTCAAAATATTCCTTTTTTCGATATTCCAAGTTCTAGTAAAAGAGTCCACTTTCACAAAAGAATGAAGGCTCCTCGCAAACTTTTCCAACGGGTTGCAAATCCCGAATACAAGTACAAAATCCAAAATCATGAATCATCGGAGTGGCACTTAGAGTCAAAGTCTAGGTCTCAGTCATTGCATGCATATCATATCATGTGTCGGGAAGTTCAAGTTCTAAGTTCAAACTCATGTCCTAAATAGGTGTTCAGACTCCTCCTCTCGAGATCCTATTCAAGATGACTTCACTAGCAGCAGCCGTAGCAGAGCTCTATGAATGTGTTGAGGAAGCGGAGGCTCGCATAAGGGCTCTCGAGGACAATCAAGAAACTATTTTCTATGTTATGGGCCCATTCGAGG
The DNA here is from genome assembly GCF_020520425.1 of Spinacia oleracea. Classification (NCBI taxonomy): domain Eukaryota; kingdom Viridiplantae; phylum Streptophyta; class Magnoliopsida; order Caryophyllales; family Amaranthaceae; genus Spinacia; species Spinacia oleracea. The sequence goes on along the minus strand of NC_079490.1, from coordinate 66,062,227 downwards.
TAGAGGAAATATTTCATAACCAAGGGTCTGTGCCAAACCTGGTGCAGCCAAGTGAAAACTCAGAATCTGGGTTACCTCAAGGAGACATTTGCGGGATCTGGGCCAGCAATGATGAAGACACATATCAGGACCCTCCTATTAAAAACATCTCTGATGGTGAATGCCGAGAAATCGTGAGCGCCGACTGGTACATGGACCCCAAGGCAGAAAACAGTGTTCAAGTCATGACTAGGTCGGGACAAATTCAAGAGCCAGCCAACAGAACGTCACCGGCAACCAATGTTCCTCTACCCACCGACGAGAACCCTCTAATCAAGCAATTGAAGCGCACTAAGGCAGAAGTTAATATTTGGCAACTCATGGCTTCCTCTGTGGAGCACCGCACTGGTCTTATCAATGCTCTTGTCAAGTTGAATGTCACCCCAGAAGTCACCCCTGACGAATTGATCGGGCTGCTTACAAATCTGGAAGAAGGAATCACCTTACTAATGAAGACCTCCCACCCGAGGGGGCAGGCCATCACAAGTCTCTCTATCTGACTGTCGAATACAAAGACAAGATCATCCCCATGACTCTAGTGGACAATGGCTCAGCCATCAATTTGTGTCCTCTCCGCACTGCTGAAAATCTAGGTTTCACCCCTAGTGACTTTTCTAGTTCCTCCCAAGGTGTTCGTGCCTATGACAACACTCGCCGGGAAGCAATGGGAACTCTCACTCTACTACTCCGCACAGGGCCGATCGAGCGAAAAGTGAGCTTTCAAGTGCTCAACATCAAATCAAGTTTCAATCTCCTATTGGGAAGACCTTGGATCCATGACCTCAAAGCAGTGCCATCTTCCCTCCACCATAAAGTCCGAATGGAGGTCCAAGGAAATGTCATTACCCTGCATGCCTCCCATCCAAGGACCAAAATAGCCGACAAGGCTCTGATATTAATCGAACATGATGACAACGACGGAGAACTTTGGGGATTCAGTGCCGAAGTTGGAGCCATCGAATCCAGAATGAATCCCATGGCAAAGCGCATGATGATCAAGGGTGGGCGCTTCTTGGGCACTACTCTGCCACCTCCCACCGAATCTCCTTTCAAGGCCCAAGGACAGACTAACTGTTGCGGACTGGGATACAAGCCAACTAAGTTCGATGACAAGCAGCAAAAGGATAAGCTAAAGGCCCGTCTAGCTAGCAAAGATCAATTAAAAATACCTCCTCATCAACTCACACTCAATGGGCAATTCGTGAAAGAAGGAGAGGATGACTTATATTTTGACTTCCGAGAACCTTTCTATGACTCTTCAAAGGGGGTTCTCTACCCTGGATTCGAGATCTTCCAAGACTGTCACTTTCTAGAGGATGCTCCTCCAATACAAGATAAGGCTTCCCCTGAATGCCTTGACTCGTCAGCTTTTGGTCTGCTATTTGGCCAGGAAATAACCCCAATCATTTCCGAAGACGCCATGGTTCAAATGATCACTTAAATCGAAGATTTCGACCCATCTAAGCTAATTACTCCAAGTGAGAACATGGTCAATGGCTGGAGAAAGTCTCTCAAGATAACTGCTCCAAACGGCAGAATGTTCAAGATTACTGTGGGCGAAGGATCTATGATGAGCGAGTCCGAGTCGGAGGATGAGTCTGTATTTGAGTCTACCAATGAGTCTAAGTGTCTAGAACTACAGTCTTGCATCAATTAAGAGCCTCTAAAGGCCGAGCTTCAAGTCAAAACAGTCGATGTAATGATTGCTGATTTCAATAACACTTCAATTTCTACTTACTCTTCAAGTCCTAATTCAAAACACAATCCTAATCCAAACAACTTTGCTTTACAAGAAACTCACTTTGAATTTCTAAAAGCTATCAAAAATCATGAAAACAGGACGCCCATAATTGAGGAAACAGAAAAAATCAACCTTTCTAACAATAGTGACTCAAAACTAGTTCAGATTGGTTTAACTCTTTCTCAAGCAGAGTGAGACGGTCTTATCAGGCTACTTTCAGAGTATGTAGACGTCTTCGCGTGGTCCTATCATGATATGCCAGGGGTTGATCCAAGCATCGGTTAGCACACAATTCCCCTTATTCCAGGTTCAAAACCCATCAAGCAGAAACTTCGTCGCATGAAACCGGATGTTTCCCTCAAAATTCAAGAAGAGGTCTCCAAACAGCTAGAGGCCGGGTTTATTCGAGAAGCAAAATATCCAGAATGGATCGCAAATGTCTTCCCAGTTCCAAAGAAAGACGGCAAAGTACGAATGTGTGTGGACTACAGGGATCTTAACAGGGCCAGCCCTAAAGACGGTTTTCCATTGCCTCACATCGACATCTTGGTCGACAACACCGCAAATCACGCCTTACTCTCTTTTATGGAAGGGTACGCAGGCTACAATCAGATTCCCATGGCAGAGGAAGACATGGAGAAGACAACCTTCATCACTCAGTGGGGTACATATGAAGGAAATAATGCCCTTGGTCCAAGTATGCATTCTATGTTAAGTCTAATAAATGCGGTTCAGTATTAATTAACAAGTTAATAATTCAGTGAGATCAAGTGAGCTGAATGCCTAGCTAGAGGCCGCTTCAGTTCAAGTGGAATTAATGATATTAATCCACAGCTTACTCTTGACTGAACCCGTAGGGTCACACAAATAGTACGTAAACGGATCAAGTATTTAATGGCATTAAATACTCCATCTATGAATATTCGGAACCGACGGATCTTGGTTTCAGTGGGAGCTAAGATCGTCACAGGCAAGAAATGAATACTCCGGAAACGATGATATTGCCGGAAACGGAAATATGGATCGTATCGGAAATATGAATATTATCCAAGTCGTAGATGTTGCCGGAAACGGAAACATGGTACGTATCGGAAAATATTATTGGAAATGGAAATATTACCAGAATCGGAAATATTGCCGGAAACGGAAATATTGTCAGAATCGGAAATATTACCGGAATCGGAAAATAATTCCGGAAACGGAAATATTAAATATTTGTTCGAAACGGAAATTAATTCCGGAATCGGAAATATTAAATATTGTTCGTATCGGAAATAAATTCCGGAACTGGAAATTTAATCGGAAGCGTATCGTACGAATTAGCATCGGACGAGGCCTGCCAGACGAAGGCCCAGCACGAAGCCGGGCCATCGCCCAGCAAGCACGCGCGCCACAAGCCCAGCCAAGGCAGCGCCCAGGCCTACCGCAAGGCAGGCCCAGCGCGCGCCAAGGCCACGGATGCGTGGGCCGCGCTGCGTGGGCTGCTGCTCGCACGCGCATGGGCAGCCCTTGTGGCTGCCGTGTGTGTGTGAGTTTGTGCTCATGCGTGATTCCTAAATCTACAAGAGTTAGTGTATGATTAAATTCCTATTCCTAATTGGATAAATTAATTAAATAGAATTCATGTAGGATTCTAATTTCAATTAATTCGTATCCTACTAGGATTACGATTCCTTTTCCATAACTCTATAAATAAAGGCCTAGGGGTCATTATTTATACACAAGTTTTAAGTATTCAAAACTAAGATTTTTAAGCAGAAAAATCAGCCAATATTCTTGCCTACCTAACCGAAAATATTAGAACCTTAAGGGCGATTCTAGTTGGTCAATCTTAAGGCGGATCCGGACGTGCTGTGGACTATCTACGGAGGGACGACACTTGGAGTCCTAAAGACTTGTTCTTGTTCGGTTCGGGCGCAGCTAGGGAAGGCACGCAACAAAGAGTATGCATCTAAACTATGCTAAATGATTATGTGTAAATAATATGTTTCCTGGCTTTATGGTTTTTCCGCATGATTTATGAACTGTCATATGAATCATAACCTAACAGTGGTATCACGAGCCCCTTATTATTTTCATAATCTAAATTGCATGAACATGGTTAAATATTACAAATTTGCAAGAATTAAAAGGGGTGATTAATTTTCGTAATTGTTAATTAATTGCAAATTGCGTTTATTTAATTATACGTACGCAGTTTTTCGGCAGTTTCTTCGTTACTCATCCGAATTGAGTGATTTTTGTGTCAATTCCGCATGTAAAAGGCATTCTAAAAATTTTGACAAAAATAGTATTTTTCTGCCGAACCCAGAATTCTCAAATTCGAAGCCTAACTATGACTTTTCGAAGGTTTTAGTTTTTCGAATGCAAAATTTCGTAAATTTAAGATGTTAAATTAAATATTTGCGATTCTTGTTGATAAATCTTGAATTTTTGATTGACCTACTGCATATGTTTAACAAGTTTGAATGCCTAGTCTTGTTAATTATGCAATCTAATTTGTAATTATGATTAATTTGTTGAAAATTAGAATAATTTAGAATTAATTTGATTTTCATAATTAATTGTAATTTAATTAGAAACCTATGATTAAAAACCACCATAAAAATTGTAAATTTATGATAAATTTTAAATTTTTATGACCTAGACTTGAATCCATAACAATCGGAAATCAATTGGATAATAAATTTTCGATTTTTTCGCCCTAAAATTATGAAATTAATATTATTTATTAATTTGTCATTAATTTTACATATAAATTTTAAATTTTTATGCGATTCGTTCATAAAACTTGCACGCACGAAGCAATGGACGCTTCGTGTTACCCTTAAGGGGTGTTGTATAATGCGGGCATGCGACGACGAGCAAGGGAGCTCGTCGCCCGTGCGGCACGAATGCAATGAGCAAGGGCGTAGTGCACGAGCACAAGGCAGCAGCCCTGCCTTGTGTCGTGTGCCACGAGCTATGAACGAATGGGCATGGGCGAAGAGCGAGCCAAGGCAGTCGCGTGTGGGCAGCAAGCGAGCTGCGCCACAACGCGCGCTGCCTCGCACAAGAGCGCGCAGCCTCGCGCGCAGCGAGCGCAGGCTCGCGTGCTACGAGCGCTGCGCCCAGCATTACTCGCGCGCACAGCGAGCGATGTCGCGCGCCCAGCGAGCGATGTCGCGCCCCAGCGAGCGATGTCGCGCCCCAGCGAGCGATGTCGCGCGCCCAGCGAGCGATGTCGCGCGCCCAGCGAGCGATGGCTCGCACGCCCAGCGAGCGATGTCGCGCGCCCAGCGAGCGATGTCGCGCGCGCGCACTGCGAGCGATAGCTCGCGTGCGATGAGCGCTGGCGCGCGCAGCGAGCACCAATGCGTGCGGAGGCTTGCGATAGGGAAGCAGCAGCTATGCGACGAGCGCATGGGCTGCGCGCACATGGCCAGCAATGGCTGTGTGCGTACGGCCCATGGGCGTGCAACGCGTAGGATGTTTGCGTTACGATTAGATCGTTTTGAATGTTTAATTTGAAAATTTCAGTTCACGTAATTTTAATTAATTTTAAAATTAATAATTTGAATTATTTTCTTGGATTTTAATTTTGAATATTATAATTATAATAAATATTATTTATTCTAATTATTTTACTAAAATTAAAATCATGAATTAATTTAAATACGACTGAAATTAAATTAAAATTTTGGATTCAATTATAAATTGATATGAGCTTTAAATTTTAATTAAATTTGTATGTTTCCGGTTGGACTAGAAATACATTTTTATGTTTAAAATTGGTAAAGCATATGAATTTATTGGTTTAAGTGGGAGCGCTTTTTAGTCATAAACTCTTGATTAGGTCTACAAATCCTTAAGGTTAAAACAACTTGATTAGAATTAATAAGGACTGAATAATTGGTAGATTATTGGTGCCCTTGATTAATTGCTGCAAATGTTTACGTGATGCATAATGTGTTTTACTAACCAGCTATGTGGGCCATTCATGATAATGAATGGGTGAATGGTATATATTGTATATGTACTGTTTTGCAGGTTATGAAGTGACTAGTATGGCCCAAATAGGATAGAAAATATGGTCTGCGTACCATTAATTTGAATGTAATTGGTCTAAAGTACCAAAAGTTATTTTTCAATTCAAATATGGTCTGCGAACCATCAAATAGTTGTAATTAGTTATAACTTATCCTATTTGAAGAAAATGGTGCCTCCCACGGAGATTTTCAAGACGGACTTTGAAGTTAAAGCTTCAAGATGAAGTCGGGCCATACTAGATCACATTTATCTTATGCATGTTTTAAGTTATTTATTGTTTTAAATATGTCTTAAAATGCATGAGATCAAAAGCTTGATTATGTTGCATGATTAAGGATTTTAGTTCACTTAAAATCTAACCAACATAGTAAGAGCCTTAAGTTCCAAACTTAAAAATTGAGTTAAAAGGTGCCATGCCAAAATATACACTTGCTTGGATATCCTTTACATCAATCTAGTAATAGTTTTCGCTCAGCGAGGTGTTACTTATTGGTCCTAAAGGGGCAAGGTACACAAATAATTGTGAGTACATGTTAGTTTTGGTGAAACTCAACGATATAAGTAAGGAGTCCTTTTATGTCGTGGCAAATTCGATAGGTTTACCTAATAAGTTCTTAGACGTACCTATCAACCAAGAGTAGTTTCTAGACTATTAGCAAAAGGCTTTTGCTTACCTAAAATGTTTTAGGATTAAGTCGACAAACTGTGCTTAGTTCTTCAATGATTTTAGGGTCTTGGAATCATTTTATTCACACCTGCCGGAACACATAATTCGAATAAAATGCTAATAACTTGTTTGAATTGCATGGTTGCTTTAATTTCAAGTTATTATTCATGATAAATGTTTAGACTTTGCATGCTTCAATGTATGTTTTAATTATTGTTTATAATTAAATATCTTGCACTGCAATAAATCCTTTTAGAAAGGTAACAGTAAATTTCCTCGATTGGTAGTGAATCCAAGAACGATTCACGGAAATGAGAGAAAGTGAGCAATTTAAAATGTACGTTTCTTATAGCGACTTTTATGGTTGTTTTCGAGTATCAAAGTCGAATGGAAAACCGATTGGTGCTTGTGAATTCAAAATACAATGTGGTTTTGAGATCATAAAGCATTGAGTTTAAACGCTCAGCTTTACCAATGGTTAACAACCTAAAATCCTTTTTCCATTTAATTCTCGAATGAGTCTAGTTCCTAGACATTCGAATAGATCGATGCTTAGAGAACTTTAGAAGCTTCTGGTAAGATCATCTAGTTGAAACAGAATATTCAACATAAATTAAAATGGTAAAGAACCTTGTTGGTGACATTGGACATGTCTAACAAAGTATAAAAGTCAACACTAAAGAATTCAATTCTTAAGACTATAAGAAAGGGTACAAGAAATAGGAAAACGAGGAACAAATGAAAGGAATTTACGATTCCGTTTCTACCTATAAGTTTATGTTTAAAGAGAAGTGACCTAGCAATCAAACTTCTTTGGTATCATATACCGCTTGAGGTTCTTACTTCGGTAATAACTCAAACAATGGAAGCTAGTATACATTAATGACCTACAAGTGGGAAATGAAGCATGGCAATGCTACATTAGCTGTAGGGTCATCTAAATTTGTTTTAAGTCCTTTTAAAGGCTGGAACTTAATGGCTATTTTGTTCCATAATCAGCATACCTAAATTTCTGCTTCAAACACAGAAAGACTCACATTCAAAGAAAAACAAAAACAATGTTTGTTTGTTTATTTGAATGAAATGGTCAATTACAGGTTGAGTCAATATGCTTGATTAAAACAAACAACTCTTTAAAGAACTTTACTAGGTTCAAATCAACCCCTTGATTTGAGTTCCACAAATCTTTGGCATTGTTGCTTAGACCATATCAACAAGTTAACATTCATAAGCTCTATTTTGATGGACTTCTGAAAGTTGATTGATTTCTAGATCATTTTAAGACAACTAGTCTTACTTGTTGAAAGTAACAAAAGATATGAACTATTGTTAGAACGCCTAGACAATGGAGTTCAAAGCTAAAGAAAGATTTTATGACTTTATTATTTCACATGGATTTGAGTGAATATAGGTTTATTTACTCAAATGTGATATAAGTTGAATCTGTTTGGCTAGTTCAAGATTCAGAAGTATAAAATCCACTTGGCAAGAAATCATAAAGATCTAGGTTAGATCATGTTGATGATTACTTGAGACCAAATATGATCATCAATGATTGTGTGTTGTAATTTCACAATCTAGGTCCATAAGATATGGCATAATCAAAGTCAATTAGTACTTGATTCGATCAATGATGGATCATAAAGACTTTTCCTATAATTTCTAAAACAAAATGCTCAACTACCACCAAACTAAACCAAATTCGTCAAAGCTATTGAAAAGTAATTTCAGAATAACTTTTCATAAAATATCTAGAGAGTTGCAAAACTCAGTGGGAGCTTAGTGTTTGTCATTCGACAAACTAAGGCCCAAGTATAGATATATGTTTCATTGTGATTTATTCAAATGAGACACAAGGGTATTGTTTCTACCACAAATTTTTGAGAACATAATGTTTGTTTACTCGAAATAATGTCCTTTTGGAGATTCGTTTCCAAAATGACAAGTGGGAGAAAATAGACCTCGAAAGTCTTCGAGGCGAACAACAAACATAAACGGACATTCCGGAGGCTTTTCGAAGTGCTTCAGAAAATCCGAACTTATTCTTTAAGGACTTTAGAAGTGGCTTTAAAGAATAGACATCTCTTAGAAGACTTCACAAGTGCTTCAAGGAGAACAGAATATTCAAAGGACTTTCAAGTGGCTATTGATATTCTATTGTTTGATGTTCTATACCCAAGCAGGCATAGAATTCAAGTCACTGAAACTATGAGATTCTTCTATGAGATTCTTCTATTAAATAGTGAAGAAACCTACAACTTGCAGTCAAACTATTATCATATAGATTAATGAGTTTATGACTTGTAAGAAAGCTATGACGAAATATAGATTCCCTAAAATGGTTAGAGGCCATATATAGACTATATGTTTAATTGGTTAAAGGCCATAAAACATACTCAATGTTTTGATGACAAAATTGAAATTTTATTGATTTGCAAGAATAGTTTCACACCTATTGGTTGCAAGTTTGTTTTAAGGATAAAAACCATCAAACATGGAATTGTGTTCACACACAAAGCTAGATTAGTTGCTAAAGGTTACAAGCAAATTCATGGTGTGAATTGTGTTGAAACCTCATGCATAATCGTAATGCTCAAGTCTATAATTCAAGCAATGATTGCATATTGGTACATATAGCAATTGGATGACAAAACGTATTCCTCAATCAAATGTTGGAATAAACTATGTACATGGTATGTCATAGGATTTGTGGACCCAAATAAATGCTTGAAAAAGAAAGCTAGCTTATGAAATCTAAGTACAGATTTAAGAAAGCAATTGGGAATTAGGAATGTATTTTAGTGAAGCTAATAAGTATTTTAGTTTCATAAAATGTACATGATTCTTATAGATATATAAGAAGTTTAGTGGGAGTACATAAAAACTTAATTGGTCCTATGTGTATCACACACATATCTCTCTATTGTAAAATAACATTCAAATGCTAATGACTTAGATTTGAGATTATTCATCAATGATGGACCATGGCGAAACTTAGTACATACTGGGTATTAAGATCTATTTACAAAGATCTTATGATATTGTTTTGGATTAAGTAATGGCATTTACTAAATCAAACACGAAAGACTCCATTGGAGATATTCGACCCATATGAATAAATCTAAGTAAAGGATGTTTGAACTATGTATAAGCATTTACTAAGTTAAACATCAAAGAATCTAAGTAAGATTCTTAAACCTATATTATATGTCAAAGAATTTAGCTGAATTTAGTATCTACTGAAACTAGATAAGCTAAAGTTACATGAATAGAATTCAATTGGGAATTATTCTGCAAAAGAATTTATCATGTATGATATAATATGAGGATCGCCAAAAACGTATCGTATGACTTTAGGCATGACGAACATATACCAATCTCTATTGATCTAAGTGAAGATCAACTAGATTGAGATCAAGAATACTTATGGTACTTGAAATGGTACATAGGAATAGTTCTTGATTCAAGGAAATAAAGATATGCTAAATATTGATGCTACACGCATAAACACTGGCAAAGGATCAAGCAAGACCCTTTGGAGTTAACCATTGATAAGGACGAGCTATAGAGCATCGTGTTTTGAAATGGCAACATGGGTTGGAGACCATGAGTTGTTGCGTGGGAAATTAAAATAATAATTTCTATGTTCTAAGATATAGTTGGAGAGTCTTCCACATATCTATGAACTGCTTGGATAGGTAAAACCAAACAAAGCATCACTAGCAACCTATACAGTTGAAGTAAAAGTAATTATTGCCTAAGAAGCAATAAAACAGGGTTGTTTAAAGAGTTCTTCACTGAACTTGGGAAGATCACCTATCTGCTGGCTTGATGGTTCTTCATTGAAAAATGCGTAGAACCACTCTTGAAGCAAGAAAAACGTCTGCTAACTTGATGATTCTTCATTGCAAAATGCGTAGAACCACTATCGAAGTAAGAAAGACAAGATCACATAATAAACAAACTCAAAAGATCTTATCATCATATCTCGAAGAACATTCGATGAAAAGGATATTAAGATTGGCAAAGCATGATAACTAAACCTATGCAACAAGTGAGAAGCAACACTCACGTTGTAGCACTGGAAATCAAACATAGCTTTGAATTCCATGAAATGTTTTAAAGATGGGTTAGAGGCCCATGGTTGTAAAACATTGGGGTTGAACATTTATCATATATGAAATGTGTTTTCATATTCCATTTAATCTTGGTTTAGTATTAAATGATGAGTCCCTTCAATTTGACAATATATTCAAGATAGACTGTCAGGACCAGTCCTGTGACTAAGAAATGTCTATCAAGTGAACTTGAATGTCAAAAGTTGAAAATGGTCCCTAGTCGGAGTTTTCTATAAAATTGGACGCATAGAAAACGTTAGACGACTAGAATGCAAGATGACTAGTAGTTCTGTTTCTTGAACTATGTGGACATGGCAATGTCATAATCATTTGCATAGATACTTACTTTGGGAAGACTAGTATCGGACAAGACCTATGAAACTTTACTGTAAGAGATGAAAATCTGTCATAAGTAAATTTCATTAAAATTATTAGACACTAAATCCTCAATACCTGAGTGATTTGAGATTACTTGTTTGAGAACTGGTTGCTTTGACGTTGACCAACCGTCGCACCGTAAAAGGAGGCTATAAAGGCAACGCTCAGGTAATCACCTATCAAACGAAGTCTAATCTCAAGATCGCAAGATTGGGATTGTCCTCCCATAAATCGGGATGAGATGCTTAAAAGTTGTACAAGGCCACTCGGAGAGCTAGAAACTGTGAAATGCATGGCCGTGCTCGGATGAATCATAGGCTATGATTATCTGTTTATTTGATCAGTTGAACTCTGAAACCGAGGAACACCTCTGGACATAATAAGGATGACAACTCTTACCTTATGTTCAAGAGCAAGCATCGAGCGACAAAGGAATTAGGAAATGCACACTTGTCCCTAAGGACAAGTGGGAGACTGAAGGAAATAATGCCCTTGGTCCAAGTATGCATTCTATGTTAAGTCTAATAAATGCGGTTCAGTATTAATTAACAAGTTAATAATTCAGTGAGATCAAGTGAGCTGAATGCCTAGCTAGAGGCCGCTTCAGTTCAAGTGGAATTAATGATATTAATCCACAGCTTACTCTTGACTGAACCCGTAGGGTCACACAAATAGTACGTAAACGGATCAAGTATTTAATGGCATTAAATACTCCATCTATGAATATTCGGAACCGACGGATCTTGGTTTCAGTGGGAGCTAAGATCGTCACAGGCAAGAAATGAATACTCCGGAAACGATGATATTGCCGGAAACGGAAATATGGATCGTATCGGAAATATGAATATTATCCAAGTCGTAGATGTTGCCGGAAACGGAAACATGGTACGTATCGGAAAATATTATTGGAAATGGAAATATTACCAGAATCGGAAATATTGCCGGAAACGGAAATATTGTCAGAATCGGAAATATTACCGGAATCGGAAAATAATTCCGGAAACGGAAATATTAAATATTTGTTCGAAACGGAAATTAATTCCGGAATCGGAAATATTAAATATTGTTCGTATCGGAAATAAATTCCGGAACTGGAAATTTAATCGGAAGCGTATCGTACGAATTAGCATCGGACGAGGTCTGCCGGACGAAGGCCCAGCACGAAGCCGGGCCATCGCCCAGCAAGCACGCGCGCCACAAGCCCAGCCAAGGCAGCGCCCAGGCCTACCGCAAGGCAGGCCCAGCGCGCGCCAAGGCCACGGATGCGTGGGCCGCGCTGCGTGGGCTGCTGCTCGCACGCGCATGGGCAGCCCTTGTGGCTGCCGTGTGTGTGTGAGTTTGTGCTCATGCGTGATTCCTAAATCTACAAGAGTTAGTGTATGATTAAATTCCTATTCCTCATTGGATAAATTAATTAAATAGAATTCATGTAGGATTCTAATTTCAATTAATTCGTATCCTACTAGGATTACGATTCCTTTTCCATAACTCTATAAATAAAGGCCTAGGGGTCATTATTTATACACAAGTTTTAAGTATTCAAAACTAAGATTTTTAAGCAGAAAAATCAGCCAATATTCTTGCCTACCTAACCGAAAATATTAGAACCTTAAGGGCGATTCTAGTTGGTCAATCTTAAGGCGGATCCGGACGTGCTGTGGACTATCTACGGAGGGACGACACTTGGAGTCCTAAAGACTTGTTCTTGTTCGGTTCGGGCGCAGCTAGGGAAGGCACGCAACAAAGAGTATGCATCTAAACTATGCTAAATGATTATGTGTAAATAATATGTTTCCTGGCTTTATGGTTTTTCCGCATGATTTATGAACTGTCATATGAATCATAACCTAACAACATATTGCTATACAGTTATGCCGTTCGGACTAAAGAACGCAGGGGCAACTTATCAAAGAACCGCCACAACCATCATGAGCGATATGATTCACAGGGAACTTGAGGTATATGTCGACGACATGATTGTCAAATCCAAAGAGCGACACGAGCATACCTCGGTACTTCGAAAGTTTTTCAACGGGCTCAGACAATCAACATGAGGCTCAATCCTCAAAATTGCGCATTCGGGGTAACGTCAGGCAAGTTACTCGGATAAGTTATCAGCTCTCGAGGAATAGAGGCTGACCCTTCAAAAATCAAAGCAATTCTCGAGATGCAACCACCAAAGAATGAAAAGGAAATTCGGGGTTTTCTCGGCAGACTACAATATATCAGCATGTTCATTTCAAGACTCTTGATGATCTGTGAACCGGTATTTCGAAAGCTCCGAAAAAGCGAGCCCAAAGTGTGGGATGACGACTGTCAGCATGCCTTCGATACAATCTAGAGCTACCTTTCCAACCCACCAGTACTAAAGCCAGCCATGCTAGGGATTCCCCTCAGGCTCTACCTCACAACAACCGATTCAGCAGTGGGGGCTATGCTTGCCCAGGAAATTGAAGGCAAGGAGAATGCCGTATACTACATAAGAAAAAAGCTGATCGAGTACGAGACCAAGTACACTCAGCTCGAGAAACTCAGCATCGCCTTGGTTTGGGCCACAAAGAAACTACGGCACTACATGCTCTCCCATACAGTACATGTGATCAGCAAAGCGGATCCTCTCAAGTATCTATTCGAAAAACCAGCGCTCAACGGACGGTTGTCCAGATGGTTGGTCATGCTAGCAGAATTCGATCTCAAATACATTCCACAGAAGTCTATCAAGGGTTCAGCAGTCTCAGAATTCCTAGCCGACTGCCCTGTCGAGGCAGAAGAGGAGGATTACGACTTACCCGACGAGCAAATCTTAACGACCAGTGATGACAGTTGGTCAATGCATTTTGACGGTGCTTCCAACCAGAACGGATGTGGTGTTGGAGTAATCCTAGTAGCCCTAGACGACACTCACATTCCTATATCAGCAAAATTGCAATTCAACGTCAAAAACAATGCGGCAGAATATGAAGCATGCATCATGGGCCTGGAAGCCGTCTTAGCACTAGGCGTCCAGAAACTTCGAGTGTACGGGAATTCCTCCCTAATCATCAATCAAATTTCCGGCAAATGGAAAGTAAGAAGCGAGAGCTTAGCCCCATACCAGTCCTATCTCGAACAGGTGTCTGAACAAATAGAAGAGCTTCGCTATACATACCTCCCGAGAGAGGAGAATCAATTCGCCGACGCACTGGCAAAACTGGCTTAAATGATCAACATTCCAAGCAGCATGGCTGAAATGCCACTTACAATTGAAACACGTCAAGAAGCAGCATATGTCCATGCTATTGACGATGTCGAGCAAGACAAAGATGAACCTTGGTTTACAGACATTCTAAGGTGTCTACAAAATTCAGAGTATCCCCTAAACTTTTCAAGCAAAAATCAAAGGGCTCTACGATTACAATCAGCCGATTTCGTCATAGAAGGCGGCATTCTATACAAAAGGTCCCTTGGCGGTCCTAACCTCCGATGTGTTGACAAGCACGAAGCTCAAAGAGTCATGGACAACATACATGCTGGAGTCTATGGCACCCACTTGAATGGGAAAATGCTAGCCCTCAAGATCGTCAGGGCACGATACTACTGGACTACCCTCGAACGGGACTGCTACTTCTTTGTCAAGAAAGGTCCTACATGTCAAAAGTCTGCGAATCTGAAGCACATTCCTCCATCATTGCTATACTCTCAATCATCACCGTTGTCGTTCTCAGCCTGGGGTATCGACGTCATCGGCAAAGTCACTCCAACAGGCACCGGGGGTCATGAGTTCATACTGGTCGCCATCGACTACTTCACCAAATGGGTCGAGGCCAGGTCATTCAAAGTATTGGGTTCCAAGCAAGTGGCCCAGTTCATACAAGAAAACATTATATGCAGATACGTCGTTCCTCACGAGTTCATCAGTGACCAGGGAACCCATTTTTAAGGAGAGTGTGAAGATCTATTCACCGAGTACAAGATTCAACATCATCGCTCTTCGCCTTATCGCCCACAAACCAATGGCGCAGTCGAAGCAGCCAACAAGAATGTCAAAGCCATCATCATGAAAATGACTGCCAATTACAAGGACTGGCCCCAGAAGCTGCATTTCGCATTGTGGGGATATCGAACTTCAATTCGCACTTCAACTGGTGCAACTCCGTTTTCATTGGTCTATGGAATGGAAGCAAGCAGTACAACCTATCGAGCTGGAGATACCTTCTCTAAGGATAGTCGAAAGCAAAATCCCAGAAGCTGCATGGGTACAAGCCAGATATAACGAGCTAGTCATGCTCGATGAGCGTCGGCTTCAAGCCGCTCACCATGTACAAGTCTATCAGCGCCGAGTGGCCAGACATTTCAACAAAAGGGTCAGAACCCGAAACATCAAGGAAGGCGAGCTTGTCCTGAAAGCCCTTCACAAAAGCACCATGGAACCAAGGGGAAAGTTCAAACCCAACTGGGCAGGCCCATACATTGTAAAGAAGATCCTCTCCGGGGGAGCAGTCGAACTAACAGACATCGACGGAACAGAATTCAGATCTCTGACCAACCTCGATCAACTCAAGAAGTTCTATGTCTAAGTTCCATGTTCAAATTCAAGAATCCAAATTCAAGTCCTGTAAGGTAGTCACAACTACGTCCGGCCTGATTCCCTAACGGGACACGTATGCAACCTCATTTCGAGGCCCGACCACTTTAAAAAAAAAAAAAATCAAAATTTCCTCAATTAAGGGCATCCTAAAAATCAAATCAAATCAAATTTCAAAAATTGTTGTTGTCTTTATTCCAAATGTGCCAATTCAAAGCAAAGCATGTTCAAGCGGAATTTAACACAATAACTCTCTATTTGGCCCTAAGGCTTTCAAAGCTAATTCCAAATACAAAGTCAGGATTAAGTGAAGCAAAGTTCAAAAGCCTTTTCACTTCCTAAACACATCTTCCAAACACATTCCAAACACAATTCGTTCTAATACAACTTCAAACACATTTAGCCTACAAAGATCTAGGGTCGGGCGACTATGCTCTCGAGTCTTGGCACTTTGAGTACTATCCCGTGGCTCCTCCCGCAATCAATCATCAATCTTCCCTTTGCCCAAGCGGCGGGAGAAGGAACTTGCAAGCGTTCCAAGACGGGAGGACGACGAACCTCCTTTGGATTCCGAACGGTCAAGCACCGGTTGGGCCACACTCCCGTTACCTTCCTCATAGTCAGTTGATGCAAGACGTCTAGCTCTAGAACATCGGACTCTAGCTGGTCCGGAGAAAGAAATGTCCTTCTGGCTTAGGCCTCTCATCCTTACAATGTACCCCGCAGACAGGGTAACTGGCTCAGGTGAGAACTGGATACACAAGAATGGTTTGGCGACCCAATACCGCCTCCAAACTTCAAGTCGATTTGCATTCAACACAACAGGTTTCGGGTTCTCTTCAGTACAGTCCGGGATCTCCTGTTTCAAGTCATATTGTCTCATCACTCGAGCAGGCGAGTAGAAGACCAGCATTGTGAGGCTTGACACCCTCAAAGCGGTGGAACCAGGGGTATGTCTCATAGCAGCAATTCCCCACCAAGGAACTACCCACCTTATACAAGATTCAATCCCAGAGAGTGCGCGTCACCACTCTTCCAATGAAAGTCCGCCATACAACATGGGTCGCACAGTGAACCCTTTCCTATTATAGCTCTCCATATTCTCCGGTGGTGCCACCAACCTGAGTCTCTCCATAAGCCAAACCTTGGAGAGTATACAAGAAGCACATTTCAAAATTCATCATTCAAAATTCAAATACAAGTACAAATTCAACATACAAGAAAGCTCCAGATCCTTACTTGGAGTAACACCGGACTTCCCGATGGCATAGAAGAGGGGTCCGACTTCAGCATATCAAGGCCCGTCAATGTTTCGCCAATCGCAAGCGGCATTGGGTCCTGACCATTAGCAAACTGTAGGAACATATAGATGCATAAAGCGGAATTTCAGGAAACAATTTCCTAACATCTATCACAGGATCACATGCATAACAATAATATAGATCAGATTAAGTCGAAAGAATAATCACCTTTGTAGCGTGTTCTCCCGTTCGTATGCAAGCTTCAAAGATCTTAGAGCCCCACTTGTTGCTCCTCTACTTAGTCCACAAGCACCAATTGAATCCCACGTATGCTAGTACGGAAGAGAACGATCACGATCAATCTCTTGCTTTGTTTGGGAAGAACGACGTTTCAGAGAAATAGAATTAGGGTTTTTGTGTTTTCCTTTTTGTCAGATATTGAATGAACGTGATTTATAAATCCCTGACATTATAACTATTATAATGTGAGAGTGTTAGGTTAACACAAAACCAAAGCCCAACATTCTTTCCCTTAATAGACCGGTTGCCATCGGGCCTTTTGGACCCATTCCAATTAGTGCTTATATGTGTGACCTTATAGGATTAAATTATTTTAGTTGTAGGCCCAATCAATATTGTCCTACTAATCACATTTATTCTCTAGCAAGCAAATATGATTACTAAAATAATTAACTTATTATCTTCATAATTAATTCCTATTTGTATTTAGTAATTGCCGGAAATGTCTAAGGACATAATTCCTTCAATCTCCCACTTGTCCGAAGACAAGAAAGCAATGCTAAATTCCTTAAGTTTCTTAATGCCAAAATTTGATAACACACTGTTATTCTCAAATTCTAGTTTCTTGATCGCCGAGTTCGAACTGTTCAAATAAAGATTAACATTTTAATCCCATTCCGCATGGCCATGCAATTTTTCAGTTCTCGCTCATCAAGAGGCCCAGACACCATTCCTATCAAATAGGAGGACTTATTCACTCTTGTATGACCATAACTCCCACTCAATTCTTAGCCCACCTGATCACTGCTTTTATAACCTCCTTTTACGGCGCGGCGTTTAACAGAGTCGAGGTTAAACTAATTGTCTCATGGTTATTAAGACATACTCATGTCTAAGGAATCCACTAAATATAGAATTTTGATTCTACTTTTAGAATCTAGTTAGGTCAAGTCTCAATGCATCAAGTATACATCCATATAATCAATTAGACATCCCTATGTCTCCATAGCCCATGGAACTGCACTATCAATTAATTACATGCTAGTCTTCTCATAAATCACTTATGTCCAATTTAGTGATTCAGACTAGGGACTTAATAAGTTGTGATTTCAGTTCACTTTATAGGGTTCCATTATCAAAACGTTTTCGATAATCCTATTTGAAAACACAAGTTATTTGGACATTTTATTTAATACTAAACCAAACAATTAAATAAGAATGAACTTTTATTGATAAACATTCAAAACATAATAAATGTCTTTACAATTGTAAACATAAAGTAAACAAACTAAAGCCATTCTCCCATATGCCTAAGCCCCATAGACCTAGTATGACTCTCATGCTTAGGTTGAGCATGCGGTTTAGTCAGAGGATCAGCCACGTTATCCTCAGTATGAACCTTGCTTACTTTCACATCCCCTCTTTCAACGATCTCTCGAATAAGATGGAATCTCCTGAGCACATGTTTGGATTTTTGGTGCGATCTGGGTTCCTTGGACTGGGAAATGGCACCATTGTTGTCACAATACAACTCAATGCCATTTTCAATGCTAGGAACTACACCAAGTTCACTAATGAAATTTTTGATCCAAACAGCTTCTTTTGCTGCATCACTTGCTGCAATATACTCAGCCTCTGTTGTAGAATCTGCGATGGTACTCTGCTTAGAACTCTTCCAGCTCACAGCCCCTCAATTGAGACAAAATATGAAACCAGATTGTGATCGAAAATCATCTTTGTCACTTTGGAAGCTTGCATCGGTGTATCCAGTGGCAACCAACTCATTATCTCCACCATAGACCAAGAAATCATCCTTAGTCCTTCTTAAGTACTTAAGGATATTCTTTGCTGCCATCCAGTGCGCCTCTCCTGGGTTTGACTGGTATCTGCTGCACATACTCAAAGCATATGCAACATCCGGTCGAGTGCATACCATGGCATACATAATGGACCCTACTGTAGAGGCATAAGGAACATTACTCATGCGCTTGACCTCATCAGGTGTCGAAGGACACTGAGTCTTGCCAAGTGAAATGCCATGTTGCATGGGAATGAAACCTCTTTTGGAGTTTTCCAGCTTGAACCTTGCAAGAACCTTATCAATATAAGTCTCTTGGCTAAGTCCAATCAGCCTTTTGGATCTATCTCTATGGATCCTTATTCCCAAGATGTATTCAGCTTCTCCTAGGTCTTTCATGGAAAAACAACTTTTAAGCCATTCCTTGACTGACTCAAGCATGGTCTTGTCGTTTCCTATGAGAAGTATGTCATCCACATACAAGACTAGGAAAGCAATACTACTCCCACTCAACTTCTTGTATATACAAGATTCCTCTTCATTTCTGAGGAAGCCAAAAGATTTGACTGCCTCATCAAATCTGAGGTTCCAACTCCGGGATGCTTGCTTAAGCCCATAAATGGACTTCTTAAGCTTGCAAACTTTTCTTGGACTGTTTGGATCTTCAAAACCTTGTGGTTGTGTCATGTACACATCCTCTTTTAAGAACCCATTCAAGAAAGCGGTTTTGACGTCCATCTGCCAGATCTCATAGTCATGAAAGGCAGCAATCGCAAGAATTATCCTAATGGATTTCAGCATGGCTACTGGTGAGAAGGTTTCATCATAGTCAATACCATGAATTTGTCTAAAACCTTTTGCCACTAGTCTTGCCTTAAAGACATCAATGTTTCCATCTTTGTCCTTTTTCAGTTTGAAAATCCATTTGCAACCTATAGGTTTAACCCCATCAGGCAAAGCAACCAAGTCTCATACTTGATTTTCAAACATCGAATCCATTTCGGATCTCATGGCTTCAAGCCATTTCTCGGAGTCTTGACTCGTCAAAGCATTTGTGTATCTAATAGGTTCCTCATGTTCTAAAATCTCTATTTCAGAACTTTCAGTCAAAAGGAAATCAATATATCTCTTTGACGGAATGACAGTCCTACTAGACCTACGTTGGAGAACAACAGGAGAAGTTTCCACCTCATTAGGTTGAGGGACTTCGCATGGATTATCTCCAAGTGGGACGGTAGAAGGCGCATGAATGGAATGCACCGCCTCCTGAGCATTTTCATGCTGGGTCGTCTCTGACGAGGTGTGAACCTCATCCATTTGTTGCTCATCTCGAATTTCTTCGAGATATACATTACTCCCACTTGTTTTTCTGGAAATAAACTCCTTTTCCAGAAAGACACCATCGCGAGCAAAAAACACTTTGTTTTCGCTTTGGTTGTAGAAGTAGTATCCCGTAGTCTGTTTTGGGTAACCCACAAAAAGACACTTATCGGACTTGGGTGAAAGCTTATCAGAAAGTAAACATTTTACATAAACTTCACAACCCCATGTCCTTAGAAAAGACAATTTTGGAACTTTTCCAGTCCACATCTCATATGGCGTCTTTTCTACTGCTTTGGACGGAGCTCTGTTGAGTGTGAATGCCGCTGTTTCAAGCGCAAATCCCCAAAATGAGGCAGGAAGGTTAGCAAGACTCATCATGGACCGAACCATATCTAATAGAGTTCGGTTCCTTCTTTCGGAAACCCCATTCAATTGTGGTGTCCCTGGTGGAGTCAATTGCGAAAGTATTCCACAATCTTTCAAATGATCACCAAACTCTTGAGATAAATATTCACCACCACGATCGGATCGCAATGCTTTAATTTTCTTTCCAAGTTGGTTTTGTACTTCATTTTGGAATTCCTTGAACTTTTCAAAGGATTCCGACTTATGTCGCATGAGGTAAACATATCCAAATCTGCTCACATCATCAGTAAAAGTAATGAAATACCCGTACCCTCCCCTAGCCAAAGTACTCATAGGTCCGCACACATCAGTATGTATGAGGGCTAAAAGATCATTGGCCCTTTCACTTGAGCCTGTGAAAGGAGATTTTGTCATTTTCCCCATTAAGCAAAACTCACATACTTCAAATGATTCAAAATCAAATGATTTGAGAATTCCATCCTTATGAAGTTTCTCTATGCGCTTTGAGCTTATGTGGCCTAATCGACAATGCCATAGGTAAGTAGGGTTCAAATCATTTGGTTTGTGTTTCTTGTTTTCTATGTGATAGATATGGTTTTGTAAGTCTAGTACATACAAACCATTTGATAATTTAGCAGAGACATAGAACATACCATTCAAATATGCTGAACAACAATTATTCATAATTTGAAATGAAAAACCTTCCGAATCCAAAATCGGAATAGAAATTATGTTCTTGGTAATAACTGGAACGTAATAACAATTATAAAGTTCTAATATTAAACCAGAAGGCAAGCGTAAACTATAATCTCCTACAGCTAAAGCAGCAACTCTTGCTCCATTGCCTACTCGGAGATCCACTTCGCCTTTGCTCAAGCTCCTACTTCTTTTAAGTCCCTGCACATTACCAATAATGTGAGATCCACAAGCGGTATCAAATACCCAAGAAGCAGTTGTAGCTAAATTAACTTCTATGACATAGATACCTGAAGTTAAAGCACCAGTCTTCTTATCCTCCAGATATTTGGGGCAGTTCCTCTTCCAATGACCAATCTTGTGGCAGTGGTAGCACTCATGTTGAGCAGCTACCTTAGCCTTGGGAGTGGCCTTTGGCTTGGTTGAAGAGTTCTCATTGGCAACTACCTTGCCCTTGTTCTTCTTCATGGGAGCCCCTTTCTTCTTGAACTGCTTACCTTTACTAACCATTAGAACATCCTTATGTTTAGGTTTACTTGGTAAGTTTCTCTCAGCCTGAATTAGTGAACCATGCAACTCTTGCAGGGTAGCCTCCCCTCCTTGCATGTAGAAGTTCAACTTAAAGTTATGAAAATCTTCAGGCAAGGATCTGATGACTATGTCAGTTGCCAGGTCCTTAGGATAAGGGAAACCCAATTTCTCCATGGTCTGAAAATGTCCAATCAAATCGAACACATGCGGACCAACCGGCTTCCCCTCTTCCAACTTGGAATCCAGAAGTTTGCAGTTTGCTTCAAATCTCTCAAATCTAGCATTTTTCTGAAACAAAGTTTTCAGTTGCTGGATTATGCTGTAGGCATCCAGACCATCAAAACGTTTTTGATACTCTGGTTCCATGCAAGCAAGCATCAAGCATGTTACTTGCAAGGAGTTATCCTCTAGAGTTTGTCTAGCTCGCTTTTGAGCTGCAGTAGCATTTTCTGGCAAGGGTTCAGGTAGAGGATTGTCAAGAACACTTTCTTTTCCTTCCGCTCTGAGAATAATTCTCACAGCCATTTGCCATTGTAGGAAGTTGGTAGCATTCAGTTTGTCTTTTTCAATTAGAGGGCGCAAGTTAAAAGTAGAGTTGTTTGCACCAGACATGATAACTACAATAAAAAGTAAAGCAAGATTCAATATAATGTTTATCAAAAGTAGCAATTAAACAAATTCAATTCACTACTACCCTTTATTCAAAATTAGAAGTCCCCATTGAATAAAGAAATAACCAAGATCCCCTCCCACTACAATCAAACGGACTTTGGCCCTGCTACTTTAATTTATAGTATTCGAGGTAAGTAAACATTTTACTAATTATAACTGATTATAACTCTTGGTAGACAGGTTAACAACTCTTTGTATTTTCCTATCTCTTAGCTTCAAAACCCAAAACTTTGTCTTTTGATAGTTTTGTTGAGTTAAACCAAACATTAACATGTAAGTTTCAAAAACCTACCCTACTATCTCCGGAATTATAAGCAACACCCTGCTTTGGCAGAACCTATTACTCATGATCTAAGGCTTTATAGGTGTTGTATGGAAAAGCACTTAAACTCAATATTATTTTGGGACCTAAGTTTACTATGTTGGTTAATTAAAAGTGAACACATTGCTTTAAATAACCACATACATAAACTCAATAAGCATTTTAAGGCAATATAAAATGCATAAAAATAAATGTGATCCTAGTATGGCCCCTAAAAAATAAGCTCAAATCTTCTTGGGTTTCTGTTCATCTTTCTTGGATCTCCATCCTTGAATTTTTGATTGAACCTTCTTACTTCATCGAACTCATAATACGAACTTTATAATCTAATTTGAACTTTTAAATTAAATTACAACAATACAGAACGATGCGCAGATCGTATTTCAAAATTTACAAGAATACAAAACGATACGCAGATCGTATTTTCTATCCTATTTTGGGCCATACTAGTCACTTGCCTGTAACAAAATATCATAATATTCCATACACGCATATAATATTAAAATATATTAGACAAAAATTATTTACTTATTAACTATTAATAAGCAAATAACATTTCCAAAATAATACTAAAAACTTAAACAATTTAAGTTTAACATTATTTTAATTCAATTACTATTTAAATATGGCTAGAGTAATCTCATTAATCTAGAATTTGCATTCATTGAAAATTACGAATTATGCTCAAAACGAAGATCTGATTTTCCAATTTAAAAAAAAAAATAAAAAAAATCAAATTACTCAAACTTTTTGGAAATTAATTGTATTTCCAACTTCCAAAACTGATTTAAAAGAGCTGATACATTCAATTGGACTTTTAATTCAAGTACTCAAACTGATTTTGAAAAATCCCCTTTCTTCTTTTCTCTTATTTTTTTATTTTTTTTTTAATTTTTTTAATTTTATTGTTTTAAAGCAAGAGAACAGCAGGCAGGCATGAGACCCGCCCCTGCCTCGCCGGAACGCCGCCCTAATTATCCCTCCACCGTGGCTCCACCGTCGCGGGTGGTGGCCACCCAGCCATGGAGGTTGTTATTTTAATTTGGGTAACAATTACCTAAATTAAATTAATCTTTATTCAACTTTTGTTAAAGATTAACAATTTAATTAGGGTTTGATTATCCGAAAATAATGGCAAAAAAATTTGAATAAATTAACAATCCTTAAACTGAATTTTAGGGTTGTTAGAAGTTAGATTTCAATTTAAACTCTTTATTAAAATTAAATCTAACAAGAATTCAAAATTTAAGGCATAATTATCTCATTTTATTCAAATAATTCAAGAAAATAACAATTATAATCCGAAAAATTCGAATTAAATTACCAGGAAGATCTATTGAATTTTCTTAACAAATAAAATAAAAAATTTTAATTGTTATCCTTAAATTTTATGATTAATCGAATTAAACATAAAAATTAACCAAATTCAATAATTAATATACAAAAATTCCGAAAATTAGTTAAAAAATTACCAAAAAATTTCGGCTATTGTATAAAAATTAGGGGATAATCAGTATATTTATTTAACCAATTAAAAATCAAATCTTTAATTATTAACAAATTATTTCCATGATTAATCTTATTAACCATTAAATAATTTAAAATCTGAAGAATTTAATTTTAAAAAATCCGAAAATTTTTATGTGATATTAACTGTTAATTTCGACCCTGTGATAAAAATTTCGGAATTTTATAAATTTATTTTGAGCAAAAATTAATTAAATCACGATTTAATGATTCCAATCAATTAATATCATATATTAATTTTGCAAATTCAAGCCATAAATAAATCTTCCCTTAATTGAATCAAAATAATAATGTTACATACAATCATGATCATAAAATATTATGCAAGAGGCTAAAACTGATACCACTGTAGGAACATATAGATGCATAAAGCGGAATTTCAGGAAACAATTTCCTAACATCTATCACAGGATCACATGCATAACAATAATATAGATCAGATTAAGTCGAAAGAATAATCACCTTTGTAGCGTGTTCTCCCGTTCGTATGCAAGCTTCAAAGATCTTAGAGCCCCACTTGTTGCTCCTCTACTTAGTCCCCAAGCACCAATTGAATCCCACGTATGCTAGTACGGAAGAGAACGATCACGATCAATCTCTTGCTTTGTTTGGGAAGAACGACGTTTCAGAGAAATAAAATTAGGGTTTTTGTGTTTTCCTTTTTGTCAGATATTGAATGAACGTGATTTCTAAATCCCTGACATTATAACTATTATAATGTGAGAGTTTTAGGTTAACACAAAACCAAAGCCCAACATTCTTTCCCTTAATAGACCGGTTGCCATCGGGCCCATTCCAATTAGTGCTTATATGTGTGACCTTATAGGATTAAATTATTTTAGTTGTAGGTCCAATCAATATTGTCCTACTAATCACATTTATTCTCTAGCAAGCAAATATGATTACTAAAATAATTAACTTATTATCTTCATAATTAATTCCTATTTGTATTTAGTAATTGCCGGAAATGTCTAAGGACATAATTCCTTCACAAACTTCTCTACAATTTCTATTAGGGAGGCATCACCATTGCCAAACCCCTGTTTCGAAAAGAGACTGCGAGCGAATATACAAAAACTCAAGGCTCTCAGGCGGGATACTTTGGGAACATCAAGCCCAGCAAAGTAGGTGACGAAGAGGGACAAATCCACACCTCTGCCATATACAACAACACTCAAAAGTGGGGGCTTCAAGCCCAAATACCTTTCAAAACTCAAGAAAAAGTGTTCTTCAACACTGGGCATGCATGGCTCCAGCATGATGGGCCACCCCAATATAGCTCTAAATTCCTCAGGGAGGGGACAAACCTCATTATTTCCAAAGCGAAAGACATGATGATTTGGATCCCAAGCCTCCAGAGCAGCAAGAATGAAGTGCAAATCCAATTTTACAAACCGGAAAGAGACGAGCACCCCAAGATGCATGCCATCAAGCTCCCTGTTCTCCAATTTGCCTAGCGAACCAACCCACGTGTTCAAGGCACTCTCAAAGGACACCGCCATATTCTCTTTTCTTTTCGAGAGGAAGCAGTATGCACTGATAGCAGGGAAGGATTGATACGAGAAATGATCCAACAAGCTCCCTATTTATACAAGAGTCGGCTTGCACGACAGCCCACAAGCGCCAGGCGCCAAGCCCGCGTCAGGCGTCAAGCCCGCACCTGACGCAAGGGCCTGCATCAAAGGACGAGCCACCGTCATCTTTTATGACTCCGAGTACATACTCGTTAGTGTTTCGGACAGCAGAGTATAACCTCCATTATTCAAGATTCCAAAGCCGCAAGCCGCGCAATTTCAAGCAGTCCAGATCAACGCTTCGGGCAGATTTCGGGTCATTTCAAAATTCAAGCATTCTATTCCTAGATCGGCGTCCTAAGTCGAGTCTCCATATGCATAGCAAGAGTTGAATATACTTTGACTTGCGCTTTTCCTAACCAAAAATCCTCAGTCAAAGTGGGGGCTTAGTGGGTATATACACCCGAAAAATGGGGCAAAATTTTTTCAAATTTTTTTTGGCAAATTCTCATTCATGCATCTAGTCACAAATTTCAAGGCACACACAACGCATACAATTCCAAACATTCAAACGTACAAAAAACCAATCTTCAAAAATTTCAAACCAATTCAAGTTCAAAACCATCAACCATACAAAAATTCAAGTTTCAAATACAATACAATCCAGCCTATACAAAATCAACCCAGGCAAGCTAGAACTCGCTACCATGCAGGGTCAATCTGATTCATCATCAACAGTGACATCAACCACATGCGCCTTGTCCCTGTTCCGCCTCCTGAGGCGCTCCAGATCCCGATCCAGCTCTGTCCCAGGGGTACTAGGATCCTGCTCCGAGATACGAAGTGTGCCAGTGGAAAGATGAACTCCCTGTTGAGGAGAGGAATACTGATACGGCGGCGGCATCGCCATATACTGGTACGACCCAAACATCTGAGCCTGGCGCATCCTTTCCATCTCTGCATAGTAAGCCCAGGAATCTGCACCCCAAGGCTGAGGACCACTTCCCCCAAAATAGTAACCAGGGGAAGAAACAAAGGGCCGTGAACTGCCTGCACCTCCAAACGAATGCCTGGTGGGATCAACATGTACAAAAGGGGAAGCACCGGACCCCTGCCCCAGCTCCAAGCTCGGTCCCTCCTCCCTCAAGGACGTCTCCGCCTGGGGTTCTCTGTCAACGGATCCTCTACGGTCTCGACGACGCTCCTATAAAAAATACAATTTCAAGAATCCATCCATGTTTGGATTTCCAGAATACAAATTTCAAGATCAAGAAATGCACCTCTCTGTCCCGGCCACAAAGCTTCCGGGTCAGCTTGGCACAATGCCTCTTCAAAGAATCAAGCAAGAGCATCCAGCGACGCACTCTCGCCCGACGCTCCTGCATACAAAATCCAAGATCAATTTCCCAATACAAGATTACAATCAGTTTCAAGAAAATGCAACAGTACTCATAGTGGCATAATGCTCAGGTACAGCATCATATGATCTCCGGTGCGGAGGAGAAGCAAAAGGGATGGTCTCCACCACCTCTTCCCTGTCCGAGTTCTCAAAGTGGGGGATCCTATCAGCATGGGGAATGTCCTCAGGATCAACCTCCTCCTCCTACATACAATCATACAATCATCCAATCATCCAATCATACAATAATACAAGAATACAAGAATACAAGATACAAGGTTCAAAAGCTCACCGGCAGTACGAAGCGTACTGGTGGAGCCAGCCTCTTCAGGAAGTCAGCATAGCTACCCTTCCTGTGTACAAAATCCCTCAAAGAGCGGCAAACAGCATCGCCCCTAGCCTCCACATGGAGCCGGGCCAGCTCTTCATCCAACGCCAGCATGCACCCCGGTGGGTCCTTGGGGACAAGTCTATCCCCCGAATTGTGCTGAGGGGACACTCTCTCCCCTAGATACCACATGTGGCGGTACACCCCTGGAAGCAAAACCCGCCGCCCAGACAGGAAATGGGCACGAGCAGCCGAGGCAGGTATAAGCGCGTTGGCAAAAGGACGCCATACCACTTGCAAAACAGACAACTCAGGCAACAATACAAATACAAATACAAATACAAGGAGGGATCAACCGTACAAGAATATTACCTCGTCAGCTGGTAGGACTCTCCAAGCTTTGCGAGAGGCCGCCAGAGGCACACTCTTGCGCACCGCTCCTATCCAAGAGGCAGCATAAGGGTAAGCCGCATCTCTAGTACGATCCGGCGCCAAAGTCGGAAAGTGCTCATATATCCAAATCTTTCAAGAAATCCGCAAAACATCAGTCAAGTTCAAGATACAAGCATACAAGTACAAAGTACAAGGTACAAGGAGTCTTAATACCTCCAACACACTCCACAGAGCAGCCATGCTCGGGTCACTCCCCATCGCAGTCCGGGAAGCCCGCTTCATCTCGTACAAGAGGTGGCTATATGCCAAGCCACCCCAGTTATAGCTCGAAACAGCTTTCAAGTCCCGCAGAATGGACAAGAACCTGATGTGCACCCGACTGTTCCTACTCGGGACCATCACTCTGCTCACCAAGGCTAGGAGAAAGAGCCTACCCCTCTGCTCCGCGGATACACCCACACCGCAGATAGCCTCCACGATCACCGTCACGGAAGCCTGGGCATCATCGTCTGACAAGTCAACATCAGGGCCGAGCAAGTCGCTGGCAGCGGCCGAGCGCCACGTCAGCTCATAATCAATGGTCACATTCCTCTCAGAAAAAGGAAGACCTGTAATCATGGCAAACTCAAATGGGGTAATGGTGATCTCCCCCCATGCCATGTGGAAGGTGTTGGTAGTATCCCACCATAGCTCCAACAAATCCCACATCCGGTGTTTAATCCCCGTTCTCCTCGAAGTCGGCCAGGCCCGTCTCCAACCAAATCTCCATGGCCTCCTCATCAGCACGAAGAGCTTTAAAAGCCCTCTAGATCTCCTCCAAGGACCAGAAAGTACGAAACGGCTTTCCATCGGCCTAAAGGTGAACGAGTTAACTCCAAACCTATACAACTACAAAATACGAATTCAAAACGCAGTACAAGACTCACCATACCAGCGCGAGGCCGCTGAGACAAGTGCCACTCCGGCCGAAACACCGGGTCGGAAGGGCTCCAACCAGTACCAGCAAAAGTAGGCGCATCCCGGGAACCATACCCCCGTCTGGCGCATTTACTGCAGCCGCTTCATCATCCGAAGCGTCGTCCTCAGCAGCTCGAAGCACCGACGATTCGGCGAGCTTCCTCCGAATGTGACGAGGCATACTAAATCAAGTGGAGTAGAAGGTGTCAAAATTCTAAACTGGGGGCTATCCTATACTAGCCTAAACAAAGTCAAAAAATTCAAGAGAAATCCCCAGTGGACCTCTAGTTCAAGGTACAAGTTCAACACCAATGCCTAGGCTACCCACGCCAAAGCAGGTATACAAGTTCAAACACCAACGCCTAGGCTATCCATGCCAAAGCAGGTATACAAGTTCTACATCAACGCCTAGGCTATCCATGCCGAAGCCGAAACAAAAATATACTTTCAAGAAATCTCAAAAAAAAATTCAAGTCTACAAATTCCAACAGTTCAAGTTCAAGTGGCTATCAAACAGTCTTCTACAAGATTCAAGAAACTTAAACATACAAGCATCATTTCAAAATACGAGAAAATCAATACTACATGCAATCCTAGAGTTATTTCATAAGCAAAACATGAAATACTTACATGGACAAGGCAAGAGCAAGACCAAGGGAAGACAATTGGACCTTTGAGAGAGAAAGAAAACAAGAAAGCAAGAAGTGCTCCTCAAAATGGCACGGCAAGGGGCGCATATATAGCGCAGCCCAGCGCCGTACGCCGCCCCAACGCCTAGCGCTGCCCACTGCATGCGCGAATCTTCAGCGTGCGGTCTCCCGTGCTGATTGCACGTCCTTTGCTGCTACGGTCTTCCGCACCAAGCATCAAACGTCTCATCGGACCATCCATCGGAAATGGTGGTATACACCCGTATCTCCAAGTACAAACAGATGAATATTTCAAGAATACAAAGTCCAAAAAATACAACGACTCAGGCGTTCAACTACCAACGGACCCAAGCTCCTGGAAAGTGAGTCGAAATTTCAAAATTCTAAGGGCCAGTAAAAAGCTCTTATCCCCATCAAAGCACATCCCCAACGGATTAACTCCGGGTATTCAAAAATTCAAAAATTTAAAAAATTAAAGATTCAAAATTTTCGATGCCAAGCTCCGTCCTGAACTGAAGGCGGAAAAGTACAAGTACAAACCAGAGTCATCACCAACCGCACCGAGGTAGACTCTATCCTTTTTTCTAACGGCTGTTTTATAGTGGGTATGTAGTGGGTATTTCCGAGCCAAAAATCCTCAGTCAAAGTGGGGGCTTATAGTGGGTATATACACCCGAAAAATGGGGCAAAATTTTTTCAAAATTTATTTGGCAAATTTCTCATTCATGCATCTAGCCACAAATTTCAAGGTACACACAACGCATACAATTCCAAACATTCAAACGTACAAAAAACCAATCTTCAAAAATTTCAAACCAATTCAAGTTCAAAGCCACCAACATACAAAAATTCAAGTTTCAAATACAATACAATCCAGCCTATACAAAATCAACCCAGGCAAGCTGGAACTCGCTACCATGCAGGGTCAATCTGAGTCATCATCAACAGTGACATCAACCACAGGCGCCTTGTCCTTGTTCCGCATCCTGAGGCGCTCCAGATCCCGATCCAGCTCTGTCCCAGCGGTACTAGGATCCTGCTCCGAGATACGAAGTGTGCGAGTGGAAAGATGAACTCCCTGCTGAGGAGAGGAATACTGATACGGCGTTGGCATCGCCATATACTGGTACGACCCAAACATCTGAGCCTGACGCATCCTCTCCATCTCTGCATAGTATGCCCAGGAATCTGCACCCCAAGGCTGAGGACCACTTCCTACGAAGTAGTAACCAGGGGAAGAAACAAAGGGCCGTGAACTGCCTGCACCTCCAAACGAATGCCTGGTAGGATCAACATGTACAAAAGGGGAAGCTCCCCGCTCAGCATCAGAATGCCTCTGATAAGCACCAGCACCGGACCCCTGTCCCAGCTCCAAGCTCGGTCCCTCCTGCCCCAAGGATGTCTCCACCTGGGGTTCTTTGTCAACGGATCCTCTACGATCTCGACGACGCTCTTATACAAAATACAATTTCGAGAATCAACATCCATGTTCGAATTTCTAGAATACAAATTTCAAGATCAAGTAAGGCACCTCTCTGTCCCGGCCAGAAAGCTTCGGGGTCAGCTTGGCACAATGCCTCTACCAGGAATCAAGCAAAAGCATCCAGCGACGCACTCTCGCCCGAGGCGCCTGCATACAAAATTCAAGATCGATTTCCAAATACAAGATTACAATCAGTTTCAAGAAAGTGCAGCAGTACTTACAGCAGCATAATGCTCAGGTGCAGCATCATACTATCTCCGGTGTGGAGGAGAAGCTACAGGGATGGTCTCCACCACCTCTTCCCCGTCCAAGTTCTCTTAGCGGAGGATCCTATTAGCATGGGAAATGTCCTCAGGATCAACCTCCTCCTCCTACATACAAGCATACAAGAATACAAGAATACAAGATACAAGGTTCAAAGGCTCACCGGCAGTACGAAGCGTACCGGTGGAGCCAGCCACCTCATGAAGTCGTCATAGCTCCCCTTCGTTTGTACAAAATCCCTCCAAGAGCAGCAAACAGCATCGCCCCTAGCCTCCACATAGAGTCGGGCCAGCTCTTCATCCAACGCCAGCATGGACCTCGGTGGGTCCTTGGGGACAAGTCTATCCCCCGAATTGTGCTGAAGGGACACTCGCTCCCCAAGGTACCACATGTGGCGGTACACCCCTGGAAGCAAAACCCGCTGCCCAGACAAGAAATGGGCACGAGCAGCCGAGGCAGGTACAAGCGCATTGGCAAAAGGACGTCACACCATCTGCAAAGCAGACAACTCAAGCAACAATACAAATACAAATACAAGAGAACAAAACAGTACAAAAGATCACCTCGGTAGCAGGTAGAACTCTCCAAGCTCTGCGGGAAGTCGCCAGAGGCACCCTAACGCGCACCGCTCCTATCCAAGATGCAGCATACGGGTAAGCCGCATCTCTAGTACGATCTTTCAAATCTTTCAAGAATCAAGAAAAACATCAATGAAGTTCAAATACAAACATACAAGTACAACATACAAAGTACAAGGAGTCTTAAATACCTCCAGCACACTCCACAGACAGCCATGCTCGGGTCGCTCCCCGGCGCAGTCCGGGAGGCCTGCTTTATCTCATACAAGAGGTGGCTATACGCCAAACCACCCCAGTTGTAGCTCGAAACAGCCCTCAAGTCCCTCAGAACGGACAGGAATCTGATGTGCACCCGACTGTTCCTACTCGGGGCCATCACACTGCTTACCAAAACTAGGAGGAAGAGCCTAACTCTCTGCTCCGCAGACAATCCTACACCCCAGATAGCATCCACGATCACCGACACAGAAGCATGGGTGTCGTCCTCCGACAAGTCAACAACAGGGCCAAGCAAGTCCCTGGCAGCGGCAGAGCGCCACGTCAGCTCCGGATCAAAGGTCACATCCCTCTCGGAAAGAGGAAGACCCGTGATCATAGCAAACTCAAAGGGGGTAATGGTGATCTCCCCCCATGACATGTGGAAAGTGTTGGTGGTATCCCACCACCGCTCCAACAAAGCCCACAGCCGGGGCTTGATCCTCGTTCTCCTCAAAGTGCCTCCCATGGCACGCCAGAAATCAGCCAGGCCAGTCTGTAACCAAATCTCCATAGCCTCCTCATCAGCACAAAGGGCTTTAAAGGCCTTCTGAACCTCCACCAAGAACCAGAAAATACAAAACAGCTTTCCATCGGCCTACAGGTGAACGAGTTTTTTCCAAACCTATACAAGTATAAGATACAAACTCAAAACACAGTACAAGACTCAACAAGCCAGCGCGAGGTCGCTGAGATAAGTGCCACTCCGGCCAAAACACCAGGTCGGAAGGCCTCCAACCAGGACCAGCAAAAATGGGCGCCTCCCGGGGAACCATACCCCCATCTGGCGCGTGTATTGCAGCCGCTTCATCATCCCAAGCATCCTCCTCGGCAGCTCGAACCGCAGACGATTCGGCGAGCTTTCTCCGAATGTGACGAGGCATACTTAATCAAGTGAAGTAAAAAGTGTCAAAATTCTAAACTGGGGGCTATCCTATACTAGCCTATACAAAGTCAAAACAAATCCCCAGTGGACCTCTAGTTCAAAGTACATGTTCAACACCAACGCCTAGGCTACCCATGCCGAAGCAGGGCCGTGAACTGCCTGCACCTCCAAACGAATGCCTGGTAGGATCAACATGCACAAAAGGGAAAGCTCCCCGTTCAGCATCAGAATGCCTTTGATAAGCACCAGCACCGGACCTCTGTCCCAGCTCCAAGCTCGGTCCCTCCTGCCCCAAGGATGTCTCCACCTGGGTTTCTCTGTCAACGGATCCTCTACGATCTCGACGACGCTCCTATACAAAATACAATTTCGAGAATCAACATCCAAGTTCGAATTTCCAGAATACAAATTTCAAGATCAAGTAAGGCACCTCTCTGTCCCGGCCAGAAAGCTTCCGGGTCAGCTTGAAACAATGCCTCTACCAGGAATCAAGCAAAAGCATCAAACGACGCACTCTCGCCCGAGGCGCCTGCATACAAAATTCAAGATCAATTTCCAAATACAAGATTACAATCAGTTTCAAGAAAGTGCAGCAGTACTTACAGCAGCATAATGCTCAGGTACATCATCATACGATCTTCGGTGTGGAGGAGAAGCTACAAGGATGGTCTCCACCACCTCTTCCTCGTCCGAGTTCTCATAGCGGAGGATCCTATTAGCATGGGAAATGTCCTCAAGATCAACCTCCTCCTCCTACATACAATCATACAATTATCCAATCATACAAGAATACAAGAATACAAGAATACAAGATACAAGGTTCAAAGGCTCACCGGCAGTACGAAGCGTATTGGTGGAGCCAGCCACCTCATGAAGTCGTCATAGCTCCCCTTCGTATGTACAAAATCCCTCCAAGAGCAGCAAACAGCATCGCCCCTAGCCTCCACACAGAGCCGGGCCAGCTCTTCATCCAACGCCAGCATGGACCTCGGTGGGTCCTTGGGGACAAGTCTATCCCCCGAATTGTGCTGAAGGGACACTCGCTCCCCAAGGTACCACATGTGGCGGTACACCCCTGGAAGCAAAACCCGCTGCCCAGACAAGAAATGGGCACGAGCAGCCGAGGCAGGTACAAGCGCATTGGCAAAAGGACGTCACACCATCTGCAAAGCAGACAACTCAAGCAACAATACAAATACAAATACAAGAGAACAAAACAGTACAAAAGATCACCTCGGTAGCAGGTAGAACTCTCCAAGCTCTGCGGGAAGTCGCCAGAGGCACCCTAACGCGCACCGCTCCTATCCAAGAGGCAGCATACGGGTAAGCCGCATCTCTAGTACGATCTTTCAAATCTTTCAAGAAGCAAGAAAAACATCAATGAAGTTCAAATACAAACATACAAGTACAACATACAAAGTACAAGGAGTCTTAAATACCTCCAGCACACTCCACAGACAGCCATGCTCGGGTCGCTCCCCGGCGCAGTCCGGGAGGCCTGCTTTATCTCATACAAGAGGTGGCTATACGCCAAACCATCCCAGTTGTAGCTCGAAACAGCCCTCAACTCCCTCAGAACGGACAGGAATCTGATGTGCACCCGACTGTTCCTGCTTGGGGCCATCACTCTACTTACCAAAACTAAGAGGAAGAGCCTAACTCTCTGCTCCGCAGACACACCTACACCGCAGATAGCATCCACGATCACCGACACAGAAGCATGGGTGTCGTCCTCCGACAAGTCAACAACAGGGCCAAGCAGGTCCCTGGCAGCGGCAGAGCGCCACGTGAGCTCCGGATCAAAGGTCACATTCCTCTCGGAAAAAGGAAGACCCGTGATCATAGCAAACTCAAAGGGGGTAATGGTGATCTCCCCCAATGACATGTGGAAAATGTTGGTGGTATCCCACCACCGCTCCAACAAAGCCCACAGCCGGGGCTTGATCCCTGTTCTCCTCAAAGTGCCTCCCATGGCACGCCAGAAATCAGCCAGGCTAGTCTGTAACCAAATCTCCATAGCCTCCTCATCAGCACGAAGGGCTTTAAAGGCCTTCTGAACCTCCACCAAGAACCAGAAAGTACGAAACGGCTTTCCATCGGCCTACATGGTGAACGAGTTAATTCCAAACCTATACAAGTACAAGATACAAACTCAAAACACAGTACAAGACTCAACAAGCCAGCGCGAGGTCGCTGAGATAAGTGCCACTCCGGCCAAAACACCAGGTCGGAAGGCCTCCAACCAGTACCAGCAAAAATGGGCGCCTCCCGGGGAACCATACCCCCATCTGGCGCGTTTATTGCAGCCGCTTCATCATCCCAAGCATCCTCCTCAGCAGCTCGAACCGCAGACGATTCGGCGAGCTTTCTCCGAATGTGACGAGGCAAACTTAATCAAGTGAAGTAAAAAGTGTCAAAATTCTAAACTGGGGGCTATCCTATACTAGCCTATACAAAGTCAAAACAAACAAATCCCCAGTGGACCTCTAGTTCAAAGTACATGTTCAACACCAACGCCTAGGCTACCCATGCCGAAGCAGGTATACAAGTTCAACACCAACGCCTAGGCTACCCATGCCGAAGCAGGTATACAAGTTCAACACCAACGCCTAGGCTACCCTGGCCGAAGCAGGTATACAAGTTCAACATCAACGCCTAGGCTACCCATGCCGAAGCCAGCATTTCAAAACTCTACAAAACAAGATCAAGGCATCCTAGCCTATTTCTCTACCTGAGACCCCGCTGGGTCACCAATGAGACTACTATCTACAAATACCAGGTACGATATTCAAGAAAACTTACCAAAAAAAATTCAAAACTACAAGTTCCAACAGTTCAAGTTCAAGTGGCTATCAAACAATCTTCTACAAGATTCAAGAAACTTAAGCATACAAGCATCATTTTAAAGTACGATAAGATCAAAACTACATGCAATTTTAGAGTTATTTCATAAGCAAAACATGAAATACTTACATGGATAAGGTAAGAACAAGACCAAAGGAAGACAATTCGACCTTTGAGAGAGAAAGAGAGCAAGAAAGCAAGAGATTGCTCCTCAAAATGGCACGGCAAGGGGCGCTTATATACCGCAGCCCCGCACCGTACGCCGACCCAGCGCTGCCCGCTGTATGCGCGAATCTTCAGCGCGCGCGGTCTCTCGTGCTGATTGCACGTCCTTTGCTGCTACGGTCTTCCGCACCAAGCATCAAACATCGCATCAGGCCATCCATCAAAAAAACGGGTATACACCTGTATCTCCAAGTACAAACAGATGAATATTTCAAGAATACAAAGTCTAAAAAATACAACGACTCAGGCGTTCAACTCCCCACTGACCCAAGCTCCGGGAAGTCAGTCGAAATTTCAAAGTGTTAAGGGCTAGTAAAAAGCTCTTATCCCCAGCAAAGCACATCCCCAACAGATCAACTCCGGGTGTTCAAATTAAAAAATTCAAGATTCAAAATTTTCGATGCCAAGCTCCGTCCTGAACTGAAGGCGGAAAAGTACAAGTACAAACCAGAGTCATCACCAACCGCACCGAGGTAGACTCTATCCTTTTTTCTAACGCCTGTTTTATTGTGGGTATATAATGGGTATTTCCTAACCAAAAATCCTCAGTCAAAGTGGGGGCTTAGAGTGGGTATATACACCCGAAAAATGGGGCAAAATTTTTTCAATTTTTTTTTGGCAAATTTCTCATTCATGCATCTAGCCACAAATTTCAAGGCACACACAACGCATACAATTCCAAACATTCAAACGTACAAAAAACCAATCTTCATAAATATCAAACCAATTCAAGTTCAAAACCACCAACCATACAAAAATTCAAGTTTCAAATACAATACAATCCAGCCTATACAAAATCAGCCCAGGCAAGCTGGAACTCGCTACCATGCAGGGTCAATCTGAATCATCATCAACAGTGACATCAACCATAGGCGCCTTGTCCCTGTTCCGCCTCCTGAGGCGCTCCAGATCCCGATCCAGCTCTGTCCCAGCGGAACTAGGATCCTGCTCCGAGATACGAAGTGTGCCAGTGGAAAGATGAACTCCCTGCTGAGGAGAGGAATACTAATACGGCGACGGCATCGCCATATACTGGTACGACCCAAACATCTTAGCTTGACGCATCCTCTCCAACTCTGCATAGTAAGCCCAGGAATCTGCACCCCAAGGCTGAGGACCATTTCCTACGAAGTAGTAACCAGGGGAAGAAACAAAGGGCCGTGAACTGCCTGCACCTCCAAACGAATGCCTGGTAGGATCAACATGTACAAAAGGGGAAGCTCCCCGCTCAGCATCAGAATGCCTCTGATAAGCACCAGCACCGGACCTCTGTCCCAGCTCCAAGCTCGGTCCCTCCTGCCATAAGGATGTCTCCACCTTGGGTTCTCTGTCAACGGATCCTCTACGATCTCGACGACGCTCCTATACAAAATACAATTTCGAGAATCAACATCCAAGTTCGAATTTCCAGAATACAAATTTCAAGATCAAGTAAGGCACCTCTCTGTCCCGGCCAGAAAGCTTCCGGGTCAGCTTGGTGTGCCTCTACCAGGAATCAAGCAAAAGCATCCAACGACGCACTCTTGCCCGAGGCGCCTGCATACAAAATTCAAGATTAATTTCCAAATACAAGATTACAATCAGTTTCAAGAAAGTGCAGCAGTACTTACAGCAGCATAATGCTCAGGTACAGCATCATACGATCTCCGGTATGGAGGAGAAGATACAGGGATGGTCTCCACTACCTCTTCCCCGTCCGAGTTCTCATAGCGGAGGATCCTTTTAGCATGGGAAATGTCCTCAGGATCAACCTCCTCCTCCTACATACGATCATACAATCATCCAAGAATACAAGAATACAAGAATACAAGATACAAGGTTCAAAATCTCACCG
Source organism: Spinacia oleracea (assembly GCF_020520425.1). NCBI lineage: Eukaryota > Viridiplantae > Streptophyta > Magnoliopsida > Caryophyllales > Amaranthaceae > Spinacia > Spinacia oleracea. The sequence goes on along the minus strand of NC_079490.1, from coordinate 66,024,365 downwards.
GCAGTACGAAGCGTACTGGTGGAGCCAGCCACCTCATGAAGTCGTCATACCTCCCTTTCGTGTGTACAAAATCCCTCCAAGAGCAGCAAACAGCATCGCCCCTAGCCTCCACATAGAGTCGGGCCAGCTCTTCATCCAACGCCAGTATGGACCCCGTTGAGTCCTTGGGGACAAGTCTATCCCCCGAATTGTGCTGAAGGGACACTCGCTCCCCAAGGTACCACATGTGGCGGTACACACCCCTGGAAGCAAAACCCGCTGCCCAGACAAGAAATGGGCACGAGCAGCCGAGGCAGGTACAAGCGCATTGGCAAAAGGACGTCACACCATGTGCAAAGCAGACAACTCAGGCAACAATACAAATACAAATACAAGAGAACAAAACAGTACAAAAGATCACCTCGGTAGCAGGTAGAACTCTCCAAGCTCTGCGGGAAGTCGCCAGAGGCACCCTAACGCGCACTGCTCCTATCCAAGAGGCAGCATACGGGTAAGCCGCATCTCTAGTACGATCTGGCGCCAAAGTCGGAAAGTGCTCATATATCCAAATCTTTCAAGAATCAAGAAAAACATCAATGAAGTTCAAATACAAACATACAAGTACAACATACAAAGTACAAGGAGTCTTAAATACCTCCAGCACACTCCACAGACAGCCATGCTCGGGTCGCTCCCCGGCGCAGTCCGGGAGGCCTGCTTTATCTCATACAAGAGGTGGCTATACGCCAAACCACCCCAGTTGTAGCTCGAAACAGCCCTCAAGTCCCTCAGAACGGACATGAATCTGATGTGCACCCGACTGTTCCTGCTCGGGGCCATCACTCTGCTTACCAAAACTAGGAGGAAGAGCCTAAGTCTCTGCTCCGCAGACACACCTACACCGCAGATAGCATCCACGATCACCGACACAGAAGCATGGGTGTCGTCCTTCGACAAGTCAACAACAGGGCCAAGCAAGTCCCTGGCAGCGGCAGAGCGCCACGTCAGCTCCGGATCAAAGGTCACATTCCTCTCGGAAAAAGGAAGACCTGTGATCATAGCAAACTCAAAGGGGGTAATGGTGATTTCCCCCCATGACATGTGGAAAGTGTTGGTGGTATCCCACCACCGCTCCAACAAAGCCCACAGCCGGGGCTTGATCCCCGTTCTCCTCAAAGTGCCTCCCATGGCACGCCAGAAATCAGCCAGGCCAGTCTGTAACCAAATCTCCATAGCCTCCTCATCAGCACGAAGGGCTTTAAAGGCCTTCTGAACCTCCACCAAGAACCAGAAAGTACGAAACGGCTTTCCATCGGCCTACAGGTGAACGAGTCAATTCCAAACCTATACAAGTACAAGATACAAACTCAAAACACAGTATAAGACTCACCAAGCCAACGCGAGGTCGCTGAGACAAGTGCCACTCCGGCCGAAACACCAGGTTGGAAGGCCTCCAACCAGTACCAGCAAAAGTGGGCGCCTCTCGGGGAACCATACCCCCATCTGACGCGTTTATTGCAGCCGCTTCATCATCCCAAGCATCCTCCTAAGCAGCTCGAACCGCAGACGATTCGGCGAGCTTTCTCCGAGTGTGACGAGGCATACTAAATCAAGTGAAGTACAAAGTGTCAAAATTCTGAACTGGGGGCTATCCTATACTAGCCTATACAAAGTCAAAACAAATCCCTAGTGGACTTCTAGTTCAAAGTACAAGTTCAACACCAACGCCTAGGCTACCCATGCCGAAGCAGGTATACAAGTTCAACACCAACGCCTAGGCTACCCATGCCGAAGCAGGTATACAAGTTCAACACCAACGCCTAGGCTACCCATGCCGAAGCAGGTATACAAGTTCAACAACAACGCCTAGGCTACCCATGCCGAAGCCAGCATTTCAAAACTCTACAAAACAAGATCAAGGCATCCTAGCCTATTTCTCTACCTGAGACCCTGCCGGGTCACCAATGAGACTACTATCTACAAATACCAGGTACGATATTCAAGAAAACTTACCAAAAAAAATTCAAAACTACAAGTTCCAACAGTTCAAGTTCAAGTGGCTATCAAACAATCTTCTACAAGATTCAAGAAGCTTAAGCATATAAGCATCATTTTAAAGTACGAGAAGATCAAAACTACATGCAATCTTAGAGTTATTTCATAAGCAAAATATGAAATACTTACATGGATAAGGTAAGAACAAGACCAAAGGAAGACAATTCGACCTTTGAGAGAAAAAGAGAGCAAGAAAGAAAAAGATTGCTCCTCAAAATGGCACGGCAAGGGGCGCTTATATAGCGCAGCCCCGCGCCGTACGCCGACCCAGCGCCCAGCGCTGCCCGCTGCATGCGCGAATCTTCAGCGCGCGCGGTCTCTCGTGCTGATTGCACGTCCTTTGCTGCTACGGTCTTCCGCACCAAGCATCAAACATCGCATCAGGCCATCCATCGAAAAAACGGGTATACACCTATATCTCCAAGTACAAACAGATGAATATTTCAAGAATACAAAGTCCAAAAAATACAACGACTCAGGCGTTCAACTCACAACGGACATAAGCTCCGAGAAAGTAAGTCGAAATTTCAAAGTGTTAAGGGCCAGTAAAAAGCTCTTATCCCCAGCAAAGCACATCCCCAACAGATCAACTCTGGGTGTTCAAATAAAAAAATTCAAGATTCAAAATTTTCGATGCCAAGCTCCGTCCTGAACTGAAGGCGGAAATGTACAAGTACAAATCGGAGTCGTCACAACCGCACCGAGGTAGACTATATCCTTTTTTCTGACGCCTATTTTATGCAGGTACCAGCGTACAAAGAGTGGTCTCGATTGCAGACCATCTTGATCATTCTCCGTCCTTTTCGAAATACTTTAACTTGCGCTTTCCTAACCGAACGCTCGGTCAAAGTGGGGGCTTCTGTAGACACCTAATTTGTGTCTGCCCTCTGGGATGATGACGATACCATTATCCTTACTAGGTGATTGGAAAAACTCCAGGCGGAAATCACAATTGCTAAGAATATTTCCAAATTCAAAATCCAAAATCCAATTCCCGAGGTCGTTCCCCTCCCGGAACTCGGTACAAAATACAACTTTCAAAATCGAATTTCAAAATCCAAGTACAATCTCATCTAGTAGACCATCCCATTGGTTTTACTAGACCTTTCCACTCAAAATCACATAAGGCAAGTCAAATTCGGGCGCCGACCCACAAAACCGAGCATGCCGGGCCTGTCCCGTAAAACGGGAATTCAAAACCCGAGAAAGGCTTGTTTTTAGACGCAAAATAATGCGTTAACCTCCAAGCAAACACAAAACGCCAAGCCTAGTACTATTCGTACAAAGGTACAGCACTACAAGACGAAACAAGGACGGAACCCGCGTCCTTGCTTTGGCGGCATTCATGCCACGTCACTAGCGCTGCCTCGGCGTGCTGCGCCGGCGTGTGCTGGCGTTTTACACCCATTCCTTTTATAAATTCCCTTCATTTTTAGCATCAAAAAGGAGGAGGGAAAAACAGAATACAATGTCGTAATACCGACATGACACCTCAAAATACAAATCAAAAACCCTTCAAAACACATACAAAATCTCTAATTCAAAAGCAATTGGGAGCTCTTGCCTAAACCTAAATAGGTAAATCCGAATCCCACTCTAATCAATCATGTTGTTTTGATTTCAAAATGATTAGCAAGTTGGCATTTTTATTATTAAAAATGCCACTTGCAACAATCATACATGTTTTTAAAAAATCAAAACTTTTCAAAATACAAAAATGCAAACTTTCAAGATTCAAGGATGTTCAAAGTTGTTTACAATCACCTCTTTGAACTAGAATCACTTTCAAGCATGGAGTAATCAAAGATTACACCTTTTAATCCTTAAAGGTTTAGTCTTTTGAGATTCAAAACTCCATTTTTCAATATACAAGTTCAAGTTTTCAAATTTCAAGATCCCATCATGTTTAGGGTTGTTCATGACTACTTCTCTAAACTAGGATCCTTTCAAGTTCAAGCATTTTCAAGTTCAATATTTCAATATTCAAGTTTTCAAGTTCAAGTTCAATATACAAGTCTAGGATATTTGGGTTGAGCAACCTCTCCCAAGTTGAGATTTTTGGCTTTGAATTCGTGTCGGGCGCACTTATTTTTAAGGAGCCGCTTGGCGTTCGAATCTCATGTGCCCAAGTACAAGTTTCAATTAAGCACCTTTCAATATTGCAATTTCAATATCGCACCTTTCAATACCGCAATTTCAATATCGCACTTTCAATACCGTAATTTCAATACCGCACTTTCAATATCGCACTTTCAATTCCGCAATTTCAATTCCGCACCTTTACTTGCGTAGTCCGTTTCTAGGCAATGTGGACCTACTCCCTAGTCCATTTCTAGGGGGTCTTGTATTTACTAATTCCGCACTTTATTTAGTATTGTGATGTTGCTTTATTTGCTTTATTGCTTTCATCACCGCACATGCTAAATACAACAAAATACAAGGTTACATCACACTTAACCAAGATAATTTCTTGGACAAACCGGCCTTAGGTTCCTTTAAATCAATCTTTAAAGCAAAGTGACCACCATACAATTAGAGATTCTATTTGCTCTAAATTCAAACCCACATAGTCTAACCTAGGGTATATTTTCGAAAATGTTGTGCCAACGTACTTGAATATTTCTAAAGCTCGCGGAATAAGAATTTTGTTCCCGTGCCCGGATCTCACCCATCCGTTTCGAGGATTCAAAGCCTTATCCAAAAAATGAGTCACTTGCGGTCTTCCCAAACGAGACTTTAAACAATGTTTGGTGGCGACTCCTTCGAGGTACAAAAATACAATGGTTTTCTAAAAAACCTCCCCCTTGTAGGGAAAGGCATACAAAAAATACCCCTACAGTGCTCCTACATCATCAAGATCCATCCCAAATGTTCCGGAAATGATGATGACGTCGTCAAAGGAGTCACCTAAAACCAAAGAGCTCTCATGCACCTTCTTCTTCCTGAATTTCCTATCACTCTTAACATTACACTTAGAAGCACAAGATTTGTTAGGAGAATTAGCACAAGAGTAATGGTGCTCAACACAAGCAATAGTGTCAATCTTCATGCAACTTCTCATTTTGGAACAACACTGATCATCAATAGCAAGCTTGAAATTAGCCTTGGCATCTCTCGCTTTCAAAGTGATAAGGCCACCTTGAACATCAATGAGAGCACCCGCCGTAGCCAAGAATGGCCTCCCTAAGATGATAGGGGTATGGGCGTCCGCATCGATGTCCAAGACAATGAAGTCCACAAGGAAAGTCAACTTCCCTATCACAAGGGGAACATCATCAACCCTACCTAAGGGGAACATAACCGAGCGGTCGGCTAATTGCAAAGACATAGGGGTAGGGGTGAGATCGCCAAGACTTAGTTTCTCATAAATTTTGTACGGCAAAATACTTACGCTCGCCCCCAAGTCACATAGAGCGTTGTCAAATTTCAGCTCTTGGATGCTACAAGGAATCGAGAAGCTCCCGAGATCCTTGATCTTTGGGGGGAACGGGCTAGAAATCAATGCACTACAATTCTCCGTTAGGTGCACGGTTTCATTGGTGCCACAAGTCCTTTTTCCGATCAAAATGTCTCTCATGAACCGAGAATAATGCGGCATTGCCTCGGTGAAAGACAATGTCACATATAGCTTACTAATTGTGTCTCATAACTTATGGAATTGATCATCTAACTTTTTTCCAGCAATTCTTTGAGGATAGGGGGGAGGAGGAATAGGGAGAGGAGGAAGACGTAGCCTCCGTCGGCCTAACGCCATCACTCACGTCATCGACATGAGACTTCTCTTCCGCCACATCACAGTCCATAGACTCATTTCCCTTAGATTCCTCACCCGTACAGCAAGGAGCATCAACAAACTTAGCACCATCATCTAGGATCATCCCACTCCTAGTCACGACCGAATACATTTGCTTAGAAGCTTGACCTTAGGGTGGGAGACTAGTATGCACTTGTTGTTCTTTGATGGTGCTAGCAAGTTGTGCTAATTGAGTTTCAATCATTTTCAAGTGAGTGTTGGATTGCTTAAATCCATCCTCAAACTCAACATTTTTCTTGGCTTGCGCCCCCACGAACGACTCCATGAGAGCCTCAAGGTTAGACTTGAGAGGCGGGAGCGGTGGAGGTGCATTGCCATAACAACTAGGGTTTTGTTGGAATTGGCTGCCATAGGTCCTTGGCCCATTGAATCCGGGAGGTGGAAATTGAGAAACACCATATTGACCTCCCGAGTTCAATGGATAACCCCCACTAGAGGCACCCCTAAATTGCCCATAAGAATAGTTGTAACCCCCTTCACTATGATGGTTAGGATTATAACTACCTTGATTGTATTGGGTTTGATTGCGAAGACCATGAGATTGACCATAGGGTGCTTGGCCTTGATAGCCTTGCGCCCTATAGCCACCTCGGCTTTGACTATCATACCCACCTCCTTGGCCAAAGCCTTGGTAGGATCCATGCATAGAGGGCCCTCTAGCTGCTTGCCTAGCAAAGTTTTGATTATTGGGGTTATCATTTCTAGGCCTCTCACTCATAGCATGGGCATATTCCAAATCAAAATCACCTTTATAAGAAGGGCCATAATCCACATAAGACACATTATGCACCAAAGGACAAGCATTAGGGAAATGACCATAGTCTTGACAATTATCACAAAAGGATGTGCCCGGAGGCATAGTGTCATAGGAACTCACCTTGCTCTACCCCTTAGTGAGAAGAGTAACCGAAGGCGGTGGAATTGTTGATGGTGATGGGGGTTGACTTGGAGTGCTCTCTAGCTTTTCCAATCTCGAGCTAAGCTTCTCAATAATCCGTGCTTGCTCCATAGCATATACCGACTCTTTACCATCATCACTCCTACCCTTGCTATCATAGTTCCTTGTACCAACATGCCAAGCTTGGTAATTTTGGACTACATCCTCAATTATCTCTTCTATTTGATCTTCGGTCTTGTTCATTATGGGACCCCCTGTCCCCGCATCTAGACTCTTCTTGGAGGTCGGGCTCAACCCCAAATAGAAGGTTTGGAGTAGCAACCACTTAGGGATCCCATGGTGAGGGAACTCTCTTTGGTACTCCTTGAATCGGTCCCATGCTTCAAAAAGCGACTCATCCCGCTTTTGCTCAAATGATTGAATTTTGTGGCGATACTCCGCCGTCTTGCCATGAGAGTAGAACTTGCTCAAAAATGCGCTTGTCACTTCATTCCAAGTCCGAAGTGAATTTGGCTTGACCTCCTTGTCATGCCAATTGCTAGCACGTCCTAGGAGAGAGAAACAGAATAGCCTCAACCGCACATAATCCGAAGTCACACCATTGTGTTTGATTGTATCACAATAATGCTCAAACTGTTTTACGTGCTCGTGCGGTGACTCGTTGCTCTTTCCGCAAAACGGATGTCTTTGAACCAAGTTGATCAAAGCGGGCTTGATTTCGAAGTTATTTGCATTGGTTGTGGGTGCTTGGATCCCACATGTTGCCTCAAAGGCTCCCAGTATACCCAAATTTTTTACCGGGAGCGCAATGGTCTCAATGGTTTGTTCACTTTCTTCTCGTTCCACGCCTTCACTCAAGGAATCAAATCGGTTGAAGCTTGACGAGCGGGTTCGGACGCGCCTTAATCTCCGCAATGTCCTCTACAACTCAAGGTCGAGAGGGTGGAGAGACCTTTGACGTGATCGACCCCTTTCTCGCATACAAACTCAAAGTACACGTGAGTATTGCAAAGAAAACAGAAAGCAAAACAAGAATGAAAATGTTTTTGTATTTTTCAATAGGTAAACTAGTGTCAAAAAAACTAAATAACAACGACCGTTCCTCGGCAACGGCGCCATTTTGATAGGTCGATTTTCGCATCGTTATACGAATATCACCTAATCAAACAATATTTATAAAACACCTAAACTACCGGCTATATTGACTATAACGGCAAGATAGGGATCGTCCCAAAAGAAACAGAGCGCATTGAGTTTAGAAGTTAAGCTAGTTTAGACAAGATTGAATTTGAACTAATTGCTAGGAAACTAAGCTATCAAACGAATTAAGCCAAATAGGGAAGCGCTAGGGAATCGAGGATAGGCTAGGGAAATCGGGGAAACGATCAAGGAATCAAACAATCATGATGATTCAAAGACTTAGTACATAGGGGAATAGAAACCAATGACGTGCTCGCCACCTCTCGGATGGAACACGCGAAGCATCTAATCTATAGAGAAGCTTTCGCATAATCCTAAACTAGACCACTTGCATATAAGACCTACTATTCACTTGCATAAAAGAGGTTCACAATGTCTTGCCAAACCTAAACTATGCATCCCAATCAATTCTAATCAACTAGCATTTGCAACTACTACTTAATTAGTCATGGACATCCTATCACCAACTCACATTTAATCATATCAACAATCCACATTCATTCTTCAATTTCCCCTAATTTAGCCCTAGATTCTCCCCTATCCCTAACTAAAATCTACTCACTACTCATGCTTGTAACTAGGAAATTCAAGAATTCAAATCTAGTAGTCATGGAATTGAAAGATTATAAGTAAGGAATCAAGAAACTAGAAATTCAATTGCAATTAAGGAGAATTAAGAATCAATCAAAAGTTATCATCAAAGCAATTAACAATTCAAAACTTCAAGTAGAATATGAAAGCATAAAGAAAATTGAATTAAATTGCAAGAGAAATCAAAGAGTTGAGAGAGATTACAAATTGAAGCTTCTCCAATAGAGCTTTCTCTCTCCTAAAACCCAAGCTTGAAGACTAAGAAACCTTTCTAAATTTTATGAAAATCTAATTCTGGAACTAATTGTTCAATAATAAAACGAAAAATCTATTTATACGACCCTTAGAAATAGAAATTTTAAACTCGAAAATGCCAGCCCGCGTAGCGATGCGACCGCAGAGACCCAGGTGCGATCGCACCGGTGCGAACGGGCTCCAGATCTGTGCGATCGTGCTTAGCGAAGACTTCTCTTCTTCGCACCGTGCGAACGTTCTCCATTTCCGTGCGAGCGCACGGTCTTGAGATAGGCAAAAAATTCAAAAATCCTCATGTGCTCGCACGAAAATTCTGTGCGAGCACACGAACAAACTGTGCGAGCGGGCTGGAAATGGGTGCGAGCGCACGAAATTCTTGAAAGTTCCTGCATCGTTTTTGCAATTTTGTGCGAGCACGGCTAGCAAGACTTCAAGCACAAATTCTTGAACTCGATCGCATGGCTAGCAAGACTTCAAGACCAAGTCTGCTGACCCGTCCGAACACACAAAATTCCAGTGCGATCGCACGGGCTTGATTCGAGCATTTCCCACCATTCTCCAATATTTTCCTGAAAAATGAAAAGATGGTATAAGGGCATAAAAATGTAACAAAAGATATATAAAACTACCAAAAAGCATAATAAAATTCTGTAAAATCCTAAGCTTAGAGCGACATAAACACCGCTCATCAGTTTGTAATCACTTCCTTAAACTAGAATCATTTCAAGTTATGGACAACATCAAAGGTGAAACCTTTTTAACATTAAAAGGTCTAATCTTTGAGATCCAAGACTTCACATTTCAATATTCAAGTGTAAGTTTATTTTCAAGATTCTATGATGTTTAAGGTTGTTTGTAATCACTTCCTTAAACTAGAATCATTTTCAAAATATGGAGTAATCAAAGGTGAAACCATTTTAACATTAAAAGGTCTAATCTATGAGATTCAAGACTCCTAAGTTCAATATTCAAAATTCAAAATTTCAAATTCAAATTCTATCCCCAAAATCTAAGACACTTTTTGTGAGGGGGTCGAAAAAGCACGAGGCTAATGCGTGACCTCGTCCCTCGTGGGTGTGACGATTCTTTTATTTAATCAAGTGTAATTGGATTTCCTGTGAGTATACACCCAATTGACTAGTAATATAGGAGTCGCCATTCAGTTTTTAACGACAATGAGAAAAACTGATAAAACCCGGTTATCGTGACATAAAGGGAGTGCAATTATGTTTGACCACGATGGCCGTAGGTTCCCTTGTGATCCCTCGTGTGGGGATCTCTCAACATACACCCACAAGGTAGAGATTGAGGGTTCGGGGGACTGTAACTACCGAGAGGAGTACTTCGCTCGTCGATAACTCCAGAGGCAGGATATCCTTACTAGCTCAGCATAAATAATTGAAGGGACATGCGTTAACTATTAAACTAATCTGAGTTGACTTTAGCAATATGCAACATATAATACTAGATCGATCGTGATTATCTGATTTAAATAGTATTAAGGGACCTAGCATGATAATCCAATTTCCCAAAAATATTATATTTGTTAGGCGTGATAGAACAATCAGATTTAGTTAGATTAACAGTTCATAAAAAGGGCGAGGAAAGCAATTAAATCATCGAAAAGGGACACATTACGACGCACCCTTGAGAGGTGCGTCACGGTTCTCAGAAAACTAACCACTTTGACTTTGCTATTTCTCCTTTTTATTTAACGAATCTCAATTATGGGACAGGATACGTTCTGTTCGATTTATGGATCGATTGCGACAGAACGCGTGAACAATTTCGCAGCGTGAGGCTTAGGCTTAGGGGTTTAGAGTCAATACTCAGAATATGAATTGTGTGTGTTGTGTGTTCTTTTCACGTCGAATTTAGGGCTGTATTTATAGGGAAGAGTTCGTGGAAAGATAGAATTGCAGAGTTCTAATCCACAAAGAATTAGGAAAAAACACGTACCCAGGTATTTTCAGCGCCCAGCTCTAGGCGTCAAAGATTTCGGTGCCCAACTCTGGGCGTTGAAAATAGGACCCATGCAATTTCAGCGCCCAGGGCTGGGCGTTGAAATTGATGTTTGGGCTGTTTTCTTAGTCAGATTCAGATTCCTGAAATCCGTAGTGGTTGAGACTTAATCGAGTCTTTTAGTGCGTATCAATTTCATGACAGAATGCGTCTGGGCCCGTTACGAACTCTAGGCTCGTTAGGATTTTAATTAATACGTAACTCTTATTTCCGAATCATATTAGGAATAGGATTCTCGCAGTTTTCTATCTCATTTAGGATTTATGTTGGAGTGCAACACCTAATTCTGACAGGTTTCTATCTTTTATGACTTGCCACTTTTAGAATCTATCCTTTACTGCAATTACTATTTTTAGCAGGTTTCCATAAATAGCAGGTTTTGGGTGAAATGAAAAGGGGAATTGAGATTCGTTATTTTATAGGAGATGCGTTGTCAAGTGGAGATTTATGTTCTCATCATCGAACCTTCCCTTTAGGGAATGGGGACAAAAGTAGGTGTCTACAGTTAGCCCCCACTTTGACTGAGTCTTGGAGTAAGACGATGGTCAAAGTATTAGACGGAGTGCGTCGCACAAGCCATAGTGACCTGTTTTGGCGAGGGTCTCACGAGCCCCCGAGTGATAACATTTGACTTAAGGGTCATCACTTGAAATGTCGACATATCCCTCACGTGTCATTGGGATTTGTCAACGGATAGTATAGAATACTCCCTCACTTTGTCATTGGAAGTATCTAAAGAAGCGTAGAAACTCCCTCACTTTGTCATTGGGAGTAGCTACAGATGTTTTCGAAATCAAAGCTATAAAGTGTAATTGGGCCTGGCCAAGCCCAACCACGAGGTAAAAATGTTTTTAAAGATTCTCATTTTCAGGGCTAGCTAAACGAGAAAACCCCCTTGTTTTTATGGGACGTAAAACGAAGGAAAATCCAGCACATCGCTCTTTTTTGGAAAAAACGGAAAACCAATCCTTGTAATTTTTGGAAAAGGGAAAACCAGAAAAAGTTATCGCTGCAGCGACTAAGGACCTACGCGACTTGTGACGTAGACCCCGCCGGCTGAAGATGGCGAGCCTATTTTAAATTTGAAGACTTTATTTTTCGAAAACTGAGGACCTGCGCGGTTAGTGACGCAGACCCCGCCCGCTGAAGGTGGGTGAGCCCTCTCCGCTAAGGGTGGACGCCCCGCTCGCTGGAGGTGAGCGAACCTGAATTCGTCTTTTCGATTTGGGATTCGTGTGCCGTGATCTTGCCCGATTGAGGTGGGCGAGTCCCTATTTCATTTTTTTTTCTTGTGATTTCTTTTGAGAATTTCTTTTTAGCCATTCTTATAGGAGCGAAGTCTTCCGAGGGATGCTCGGATTTAGTTGCAACCTGAATGTGGGTTGACAATGCGCTTGGATGGACCATAGTCTCGTGGTCATCACCTTTTCATGGTTTGGAGCTAGTCTTTTGGCTCAATTTTGCCACTACCTGGGTCCTTGATTAGGGGACTATGTATAAGTGTCAATGGCGACCTTTGTCTTGACGTCGTAAACCGGTTTTATTTTTTGAGACATCCAAACACGGGACTTTGTACAGCGTAGTCTGGGAATATTGTTTTAACTTTGCATAATATATATTTTCTTTCGAGCCCCCAAGCATTCGTGCTTGACGGTCATTTCTTGTCAAAGAGGTTCCTTGGGGATACGCATTCTGTAATGTTCTTTGATCGTGCTTGGGATTGTGCTCGTAAGTGCGAGCGATCTTCGTAGTGGTGTGCTACTCTTGACAAAGTCGTGAGGTGCGACTTTTAGTAAGGAAATCGGCAATTTTCGAGTCGAATGGATGCGGCAGGGCCCACTAGAAGTTAGGGCCCTTTTTGAGGCTGGGTTCACTTTCGGCGCCCAGGCCTGGGTGCTGAAATAATTCACGCCCAGATGGGGCGTTGAAAGTGTTGTTTGGGCTGGTCTTTTGATGACACAGTTGGCCTCTTGTTCATTCGTTTATTTCACGTGGAAGTTCTATGTATTCTCTTCTCTTTTGTTTTTTCTCTCTTTTTTTTTAGAACGTGATGATTTTCTTGAGAAGCCGTAGCCGATTGGTGGACTACGGTGCTTGTCGCTTTGGGGCAATTATTTTAAGGAACTGTTGCTCTTAAGGCGTACAGTTATTTCGATAGTTGGGCGAGTCTATATGGCCCCAGGAACATACCTTGAGGCGTAAGACTTTGACCGCTCTTGTTGTTGTATATTTTTCCTTTTGAACGCGTTCGTGAATGTTCGATACTTAGAATGATGATATATATGTGCGAACAAGCGTTCATAGAATGGCCGTTGTGTGCGGTCCATTAATCAGTTTGCTTGAATCATTTTTTTTTTGAGCAATGACTGATTTTGAATAGTTTGCTTAGAAGCTTGATAGGGTTCGGGCCCATTCATGAAGTGGGCTCAAACATCGTGCCCTTTCGATTGTTCAAACATTTGCTTGGAGATTTTTTTTATTTTGTTATGGTTGTTTCGTAGCTTGGAGCCCCCAAGTATGCATGTTGGGATGCTTCCTTTTGGCGTACGATTTTTGTAGGTTCTTTCGAGAAAGATGCCTTGGGGTTTCGCTCGTGTAGGTGCAAGCTATCCCTTCCGTGGTAGGCAGTATTTTGCTACCTTTAATCCTTAATGTAGAAGTCGTGTGGCGTTCATTTTGAATTTGGGCGATAAGTAGTTTTTTGCCTCTTTTACACATGCTCTTGGTCGTGCCTACATTAGTGCAATATGCCTTACTCCTTTTTTAGACTTGTACCGTGGGACGGTTGAACTTATGGTGCGACGTAGGCTTGTGTGGCCTAACGGCGTGTCTTAGAACATTCCTCCAAGTGTTGGGATACTATTATTATTTTTGCATTGGAGTACTTCATCGCGCCTCGTTCAGGTGCTCAAACAAGTGTAGCACCTTCTGTGTGGGTTTGCGCGGCTTATTACTTCGTTCAATGCGAGGATTCATAGGTGTTTCTTTCTTATTTTTATATATGGGCAAAACTGGGCTAGCAGAAAAAATCAGCGCCCAGGCTGGGGCGTTAAAGATATCGGCGCCCAGCTATGGGCGTCGAAAATGATTTTTATCCTTGATTTTTTTTTCTTTTGCTTTTGCTTTGGAACGAGGTAGACTGTGTAACGGGCGCTTGTAGGGCGAACGTTATGTGCAGTAGTTTGATCGGAGTTTTGGTGACTCGCGATTTTCAGTTACCCTTGTTAGTGGGGTGACTTTATATATTCTAAGTAGCGCTTAGAATTTGGGAAGGGTTGTAGCCATTTTAAGGTTCGTTTTTCATGATCAAACCTTAGGATTGTGCCCCTATGACGTATGTATAGCATTAGCGTCGAGAATTTGCGATAAAATTGTCATTTCGAGCATTTCTATAGTGTTTTTCTCAAGCCTCCAACTGTAGCTACGGGATTGGCTTGGTGCTATAATCCCTTGCATACGTTTTTGTGCATTCATGGTGAGATGGATCGTGAATAGTTTGAACCAGACTCGTTTAGTGCGAGGTACGTTCGAGTAGTGATCTGCTACTTCTCTTGTAAATGTCGTATTGTGCGATATTGCCATGGTCAAGGTAGTCACATGTTGAAGTGTGCCTTGACCAAAAGCTAGGTGCCTTTCTTTACCCATAATTATATTTAAAAATATTTTTTTTGACTCACTTGCAATGTTGAGATAAACGCATACTTAGCTTAAACCAACGACACTTTATTATGTTCGAAAAAGTCTTTTAAAAATCATTTGAAAATTATTTAAAATCCGAGTCCTACTGTGTACAATCCGAGGTGTCCTAAGTAGGTTGACTTATAGAAGGGTTCGTACAGGATTACATGAGTGAATCAGAATACTGTTACGATTTTTGGAATGTTGTCTAAGGATTTGCTGGAAGCCAGGGTGCAGGTGTCAAGATATACTTGTGCCCGTTTGGCATATGTTTTAGGCTTTTAGGGCCATCTTTTCCAAAATTGCGGGAATATAAACCGTTTTCAAATTGACTTATATTTACTTGGTGTATGTCTGTATAAAAGGTCAAGGTATACTTAGTTTCTTCCCTATCTCTTTCATTTCAATCTTTTAGCCCCCAGTTGCTATTATGTCTTCCCATTAACGATGCTTTTTAAATTTTGATTTTAGATGTCCGTGTCATATGTCTGAGTAGGGTGAGCCTTGGTTAAGTGCCAAGTCCTATTGACAATGTCTGATTTTTTTTCAAAGGGGATTGGCAAGTATTTGAATTACTATGAACGGGTGCCCTGAGTTCGAAGGAACGATGGGGCAATGCCGTAGAACAATTCTCTTTATTGCAAGCCTACTGCCTTTACTACTTGTTGGCGATCATGACTGTGTCTAGTGGTGAAAGAAAGTCTTTAAGTGAGTTAGTTCGCTTTAGGGAGGGTCAAGTCGAGTACTTTCGAGGTCATGGACGCTTGCGCTAGCCCCCACTTAATTGAGGCAAAGCGGTCTTTTGAGTCTTGGCTAAGTGCTCCTTCTGGCAAGGGTACGTGCCCTTATTATTTTTCGATGTGTGCTCATTTTGGCATCTTGATGACTTGGATTCCTCTTCGTGCTTTCAATTTTTCTTTCGACTTGGATTGCAAGTAATTAAATTTCAATAAGGGACTTCTATTTTTATTCTTGTTTTTCTATAGGCTTTAATATTGGTTGGACCGAATCATGGATTGCCTACGTATCCGCCTTAAATAGATTTAACGGTTTTTTCATGAAATGTCCCTCAGGTTTGCAATAATGCACCAAATACCCTCGCGTCTTTCGAATCACATAATATACCCCTATTTTTGCCTAAGTTTGCACCAAATACCCCTAATCCGACATTCCGTTAGTCCTCCGTTAAGTCATGTTTATAATTCACAAAATGCCCCTATTTATAAACTTATTGCACAATATACACCTATTTGTAAAGTTATTTGCACCAAATACTCAAATTGCACGAATTGAATCTAACGGCTAGTTTGAATCTAGTCACATTGCCTCCTCATAATTCATCAGTTTCGATTTTCAGAAGAGCAACTCAAGGTAGTTTGAACCTTCTAACTCTATCATGAAATGACTAAATTAGGCTACCTCAACAACTTGGTTGTTCTTAAGAAAAAAAACCCAAATATCATGAAACTAAATTAGGCAGAGGCAACGAATTTCACTGCTAATAACAGGTTTCCTTGCGTTATTGAAATACTCATTGTCAGAGAAACATTATGAACAACTCTAATAACATCTACAAAATAAAATACAAGTGATTGGTATTGTGAGAAACAAGTGTTGTTGTTAAAGGCTGCATTTCTTGCCTACAAGATCCTTTCCATCAACATGTATACCCAACTGATCAATAGGAACAAAGTTGAACTTTGTTTCAGGGATATATACCCTTTCAACACTGGCTACCTCAACAACTGAGTTCTCATTGATGGTCATCTCGTAGTCATTTTTAGTCGTGTTGAACCTCTTATTAGCAACTTCAACAGATCCCTTTGAGATGTATTAAACCTTCCCTGCATCAAAGGTGTCAAAGAACTTCTTCTCTATCGCATTGAACATCGTTGCTTGTATTTGAGTACCCTACATTCATGAACTACTATATGAACAACTCTCAATTCAAACATGAAAGTGTAAAACATAGAGTTTGACTCATTCTAGATTATGCTTACATATTCATCAGTTAGCTCAACATTGAAGACATTCCCTTCTCCTCTCTCATTATAGAAGGTTCGTAGTGTCCCCTTGCTGGTAACTCGGACTTTGATGGTCCAGTTCCCTTGGTAAGGGTTCAAAGAACCAAGAGGGTACACTCTTCTAGTCATACCCATTCTTGCAGCAGGTGCAGCACTGCAACACACATAAAAGCACCATAAACACTAACCAAAACACACACACTAAAAAAACCATATATAGACACTAAAACAACCAATTTATAGCAAAGCAAATTGGGAAATAAGCACAAGTAACTGGAATCAGTTTGATAACTAATGATTTCTTCATTTATTAAGAAGCAGATAAAGAATAAGAATTAATCTGAAGTTCAAACGTAAACAAATCTTAGGAATTAATGGTACTTTACTGAATTGATAAAGACAAATCAGGATTATGAAATTACTAGAGTCGGGATTGATCGTTTCCAGGCACCCTCAAAATCAAATCTAAAACTCTCTGGGCAGCGAATCAAACCAAACCAAAAACGCCCAGAAATTCACCAACATTCATCTCAGTCAACGAAATCAAACCCAGCAGAAACGCCTAGAAATCAAAAGAACTAAGAATTAATTTGAAGAAATCAAACCTAGCAGAAGAAATTGCAAGAACGGTCAAAACAACGAACCAAGAATCTCAGTCAAACAGTTAGGCTCGCCGGCGACCATATATCGGAGATCGGCCTCCGCCGGGGAACAGAGAGGGGAGATCGGCCGCTACCGGCGACTAGAGAGCAGGATGAAGAACAGGGGAGAGGAGAGAGAAAGAGAAGAAGTTGAGATTTTTTTAATTTTTTGGAATTTATGCCAAAGAACATGCATTAAGGGCAAAATGGTAAACTATAGCTAACGGAGGACTAACGTCTGTTAACTGCAAGTGCATTTCATGAACAATACGAAAAAATAGGGGTATATTATGTGATTCGAAAGACGCGAGGGTATTTGGTGCATTATTGAAAACCTCAGGGGCATTTCATGAAAAAACCGTAGATTTAATTTGGAATCAGGTCTTGCGTAGTTCTTAGCCTAGAAAATGGTTTCTTAGAATGCCGATTTTAAACAAGTACGTTCTCAGGTCGCAACATATTATTTGAAACGGTAGAATAAGTGAAGTTTATTATTATTTTAATCTGCTGCTTTGCCGTAAGCCAAAAATTTGTTTTATATTTTTTTGAGTACATGTATTTCTTGGTGGTGCGTATATCTAAATACGTGTTGTACCCCTCCAAGTGTTCGTTATTTTTCCGTGTATGTGCGGATAAAATGACGAGCACTTCTGGACAAAATTTGGCAGGGAGAGAGATTCAACGCCCAGGCTGGGGCGCTAAAAAATTTCAACGCCCAGCTGTGGGCGCTGAAAATTATTTCTGGGCGGATCTTTTTTTTTTGGTGCGCTAAATGCTTCATTTTCTTTTTAGACTAACTTTAGAGGCGCTTTGCAAAGTTTCCTTTTTTATTATTCATATATTTTTTTTACATTGAGCGTAGAATGTACTTTTCATTTGTCTCTTTTTTATTTGTGACTCAAGACGGCTTGAAAGATGGGTTAAATGAGATAGGATAGGTTGTATAGGTATTAGTCGAGCATGAGGATTACATCAACCAAGGCCAATGAATAGCATGGGGACGGCTCAAGGGTATATCAACGGGATGTATCCAAACGAGTTATATGGTCATTATGCCAACGGTGGTGTAAGAGGAGGTTTGGGCTTTGGAAATGATGGGTATGACGCACGTGTCAATGACCGTACGTGGTTTGCAGTTGATAACAAGTTCAAGAACAAGGGTCGAGGTAATGGTTTTTTGGGTTATGGCAATAAGAACATGGATGAGCTGAACAGGGGCCCCAGAGCGAAGGCGTCTAAGAACATAAAGATTGGAAAGGGTAGACATTGTAGAATTTTATGATTTGGATTGGTTGACTCAATTCTTTTCCTTCGTTTACTTGGGTAAATTTCGCACTTTGGGAGGTACGGGCTAAGTATTTCATGGCTCGCTCTTTTCGCTCTCCCTTTTCTCTTTCTATATTTTTTTTTTCGCTCGGGATTTCTTCCCGACATAAATCCTTCAATCAATTTGGGCTAAAAGGTAGATGGTTGTGGTCTTTGAGTCACGAGGCGAGACTGAGTGAGCCTCGTTTGGTAGGCCTATAGTGGACCTTTTAATTGTCTTACTTTGCAAGCGTATTTAGTCGTTTCTTAAAATGTGCAAATAGCGTAGATTCAAAATGTTATTTTTACCTTATTGAAATTTAACGAAAGAATTTCATCGAAAATAATTTTTTGTTTCTTTTCAGACTCCAGTTTCTGGGACTTAATTGGAAGTTGTGATTTAGACTCGAACTTTCATTAATCTTTCTGATTATAACCCGTGTATGAATACAAGGAGGTGGCCTAGACTCAAAATAATGACGTGGCGTGAGCCTATAATACTTGACCAAGCGACACTCAGACTTAGGCTAATTGGACCATAACTTTCGTTGGTTGACACTTAGATTTTAACCCTTGGGTGTTCATTTGTCATGCGCCATTTTGCTTAATGTTGGCAAGGTATTTGATTGGGGAGATCGAATTTTTATTTTTGCAAGACTAGAATCATTAGTGCGGCTTCCCTCTTAGTGTGCATTGCTTTACCCCAATAGTAGCCTTATGGTATGCCGATTTGGGTATTTTCATGGTTGGTCACGTTGCATTCATGGAAAATCTTTTAGTCCGTACTTAGTAGTATTTCAAGGAGCGAGTGACTCGAGAGGACTATGATAGTCGTGACCCAATGTGATTATAAGCCTTCAGGCCATTAATTTTTTCTTTGCCAATGGTATTAACACCTTAGGTTCACTTTGGGGGTTGTGCGTCTATGGGGGAATGATTTCCAGAATGTGACCGTTTCCATTTTGCAAATACTATAATATATTCTTTTTATTGGTGAGAGAGAGTATTGAGGCCGTGGATCCTTAGCAAGGGATGACAATTACATATGGGTGCTTATTGATTTAAATGTTAGGAAGGGAGAGTCAATATGGTTTAACCTTTTAACTTGTAGAACGACACCAAGTATTAGGACCGATTCTATGGATAAGACAACTAAGACTTAGGATTTGGATTGTACTTTGGCATAGCCTAGTCTAGACTCGGATTTATGTATTTTTTATTTGAACATTTATTTTTTCTTGAAGACATTATTCGAACATTATTTTTTGAATACTTTGCCCATGTGACATTCAAGGTCGTTTAATTAGCATGCTCGGTTTTGGTGCCGAGCATTGTCGTCGTAGGAGGCCTAACAACGACACAAAGAGTTATTTATTTTTATTTTTTAGTCGCTTTTAGAGTCGAGTGCCTTTTCATACGCCCTTGCAGCAATTTTTACGAAAAGTTTTTTTTTGCTACGTGTTTTTTTTGCGCGGGCACCGAGGCTGCTGTGCCTGACCAAAAGGCCAAGCAACAACTTCAGCGCCCAGCGTCGGGCGTGAGAAATTCTGGCGCCCAGCCAGGGGCGTTGAAAATGCGTCCCTGGCTGGTTCTCGTTTTCTGTTTGCGTCTACTTTTGTTTATGCGACTTCGATTATGCGTGCTTGCCTTATAACGTCCTTTACGCGTTGTGCAGCGTTTGTGGGATTCGTTACAGGCCATCCCGAGCGTCGCTTATTTTTGTGGCGATCATTCGGGTTTGCGGAACACGTATTTCGGTATAACCCTTTGGCAAATTAGTCTATGAATGTTTGGGCAACTTTAAGGTCATTGGTTTTCTAGGATAGTTTGTCACACACAATCACATATTTCGCTACACATAACTAACATTCATCATGAGGCGATAATAACATGTCATGTAGTTTATGATAGGCTTCTATGGGTAGTTATTTGCGCCTGGCTTGGTACCGCTTCTATCGTAGATCCAACACATGCCCCGGTCGAGGTAGTGTCTTCAACAGACGAATTTCGCCCAAGAG
The DNA here is from genome assembly GCF_020520425.1 of Spinacia oleracea. NCBI lineage: Eukaryota > Viridiplantae > Streptophyta > Magnoliopsida > Caryophyllales > Amaranthaceae > Spinacia > Spinacia oleracea. The sequence goes on along the minus strand of NC_079490.1, from coordinate 66,003,885 downwards.
GCCAACCCGCAAGTGCAAGCCAAGGGGGCATGCAGGCGAGAGGGACCTAATGAGCGATCGATTGGGTTCGGGATAGGTGTACTACCTGCACAAGTACCGAGTGGGCAACCTACGCGGCGTATGCACCCCCCTATTGGCGAAAAAAGGTATTCTTAGTCCCAACTCCCGAGGGAGCCGAGATTTGTTATGCGGTTCTGCCCGTTCACATTAATATGCTGATTTTCAGGTCGTCCCAACTTGATTAGGAAATAAACGCGGGGTAGGATCGTTTCACCCTTCGGTTATTTTGATTACCTACAAGCACGAGTATTACCTTCATTATCCCCAGTGGAGTCGCCACTGTGAGGGGGTCGAAAAAGCACGAGGCTAATGCGTGACCTCGTCCCTCGTGGGTGTGACGATTCTTTTATTCAATCAAGTGTAATTGGATTTCCTGTGAGTATACACCCAATGGACTAGTAATATAGTAGTCGCCATTCAGTTTTTAACGATAATGAGAAAAACTGACAAAACCCGGTTATCGTGACATAAAGGGAGTGCAATTATCTTTGACCACGACGGCCGTAGGTTCCCTTGTGATCCCTGGTGTGGGGATCTCTCAACATACACCCGCAAGGTAGAGATTGAGGGTTCGGGGGACTGTAACTACCGAGAGGAGTACTTCGCTCGTCGATAACTCCAGAGGCAGGATATCCTTACTAGCTCAGCATAAATAATTGAAGGGACATGCGTTAACTATTAAACTAATCTGAGTTGATTTTAGCAATATGCAACATATAATACTAGATCGATCGTGATTATCTGATTTAAATAGTATTAAGGGACCTAGCATGATAATCCAATTTCCCAAAAATATTATATTTGTTAGGCGTGATAGAACAATCAGATTTAGTTAGTTTAACAGTTCATAAAAAGGGCGAGGAAAGCAATTAAATCATCGAAAAGGGACACATTACGACGCACCCTTGAGAGGTGCGTCACGGTTCTCAGAAAACTAACCACTTTGACTTTGCTATTTCTCCTTTTTATTTAACGAATCTCAATTATGGGACAGGATACGTTCTGTTCTATTTATGGATCGATTGCGACAGAACGCGTGAACAATTTCGCAGCGTGAGGCTTAGGCTTAGGGGCTTAGAGTCAATACTCAGAATATGAATTGTGTGTGTTGTGTGTTCTTTTCACGTCGAATTTAGGGCTGTATTTATAGGGAAGAGTTCGTGGAAAGATAGAATTGGAGAGTTCTAATCCACAAAGAATTAGGAAAAAACACGTACCCAGGTAATTTCAGTGCCCAGCTCTGGGCGTCAAAGATTTCGGCGCCCAGCTCTAGGCGTTGAAAATAGGACCCATGCAATTTCAGCGCCCAGGGCTGGGCGTTGAAATTGATGTTTGGGCTGTTTTCTTAGTCAGATTCGGATTCCTGAAATCTGTAGTGTTTGAGACTTAATCGAGTCTTTTAGTGCGTATCAATTTCATGACGGAATGCGTCTGGGCCCGTTACGAACTCTAGGCTCGTTAGGATTTTAATTAATACGTAACTCTTATTTCCGAATCATATTAGGAATAGGATTCTCGCAGTTTTCTATCTCATTTAGGATTTATGTTGGAGTGCAACTCCTAATTCTGACAGGTTTCTATCTTTTATGACTTGCCACTTTTAGAATCTACCCTTTACTGCAGTTACTATTTTTAGCAGGTATCCATAAATAGCAGGTTTCGGGTGAAATGAAAAGGGGAATTGAGATTCGTTATTTTATAGGAGATGCGTTGTCATGTGGTGATTTATGTTCTCATCATCGAACCTTCCCTTTCGGGAATGGGGACAAAAGTAGGTGTCTACACTTTTGGATGAGCAACTTGTCCTAAAGTTGAGATTTTCAGACTTGAATCCGTGTCGGACGCACTTATTATTAAGTAGTCGTTTGGCGTTCGTATCTCAAATAAAATAGTTCAACTTCAATATCGCAATTTCATTAACGCATTTCAATATCGCATCTCTCAATATCGCACTTCAATTTCGCACCTTTATTATTTTCTATTTCAATTCCGCATTCTTTACTCATCTCACTTTGAGATGATGTGGTTTTGTACGCACCTTCAATAATTTCGTTATTCGTTGTGATGTTGCTTTACTTGTTTATTTCTTTCATGACCTCACATGCTAAATACAACAAAATGCAAAGTTACACCACGCTTAACAAAGATAATTTGGACAAACCGGCCTTAGGTTCCCTTAAATTAACTTTAAAGCAAAGTGGTCACAATACAAGTACAAATTCTATGTGCTAAAATTCCAAGTTCAAACCCACATAATGTCATGACTAGGGTTATCCCAAAACGCTCTTTGCCATGCATTCGAATACAATTTTTAAGGCTCGCGGAATAAGCATCTCGTTCCCTTGCCCGGATCTCACCCATCCATTTCTAAGATTCAATGCCTTATCCACGAAAGAGTAAACTTTGGTCTTTCCAAACGGGACCCTTAAAATCGTTTGGTGGCGACTCCTTCGAAATCCAAAAACATACAATGTTCCAAGCCTTCCTTAGGGGAAATACAAAAGGGTACGGAAAAATAGCCCCTATAGGCAGCAAGCATAGGGGAAGCGCGCAAGAGTGCGGGCAAGGAGAGACGAGAGGAGAGGGTGTAAGGGCTGGCTAGGCCCGGCGCACTCGGCAACAACAACAACAACACGCGACAACAACAGCACGCAAGGGTGCTGCTGTGTGTTGGCGAGTGCGAGTGAAAGAGAGGTGGGAGTGTGGTTATGTGCGAAAGGCATGAGAGAGAGAGAGGGTGAGGCGAGTGGTGCACGAAGGCACGGGGTAGCAGTGCAGCACACGAGCAGCTTGCTCGATGTGTGCGGCGAGAGGAAGAGTAGGACGAGAGGAGAGCAAAAAGAGGAGAGAGAGATTTCTGAATTTGTAAAGGGATCAAGTGAAGGGAGGGGTAATATTTATAGGTTCCTAATCCCTAGTGGGATTAGGTTAGGGTTTTCGCATTGGGCTTTGCAATTGGGTATAAATAGAAATAAATGCTTAAAAGCTTTGTTGGGTTCACCAACTGAATTGGATTGGGCTTGGAATGTAACTTAAATAGTTTTGAAATACGACCTAATAAATTCCCGACTTGAATAATAAAATAATAAATTTGTTTAATTTTATTTCAGAATTAAATAAAAATAATAAAATACTTTATTTAATTGAAACCATGGTTAAATGCATATTAAATGCAATTTAAATTCTAAAAATCGTAAAATTACTTTATAAAATAATGAAAATATATTTATAAATTCAGAAAGTACGAGGTATTATAGCTGGCGCCAGATGTGCGTGAGAGTTTGTATTTGAGTTGAATTAGGACATATGCGCGAGAATATTATTGCTTGTGAATGTTGCTGCGAGAGATTGGAGTGCAACTAAAATTCCCATATGCTTTAGAACGTTAATTGGAATGCTACTAAAATTCCTTTGACATAAATCTATCTTCGATGGTTTACTCTTTTAGAAGATACTTAGAGAGGCGACTACTATAAATTAAAACTTTGGGTTTTGTTAATGAGTTAGTCAGTCATAGATTGTTCGTCGATCAGGAATGCGTTTGCCAAGTGGATGTTTTGTTTCATCATCGAACTCATCGCTTCTAGCCGGAGACCAAATGTAGGCGTCTATAGTTAGCCCTTACTATGATTGAGTCTGTTTAAGATGAAGATCAAAGTATTGGTAGACGGAGTGCGTCTAGTGAATCTAATTTTGAGAAATTGATTAGGATGCGAGGGTCTTACGAGCCCCCGAGTGATAACATTTGACTTAAGGGTCATCACTAGGAATGTCAACATTTCTCCTCACGAGTCATTGGATACTTTGTTGAATGAACTTTTATCTCCTCACAATGTCATTGGAGGTGTTTAGATAAAGGAAGAGTTTTTCCAAAATCTTGATAAACTTTTTTTTAAAACATAGGTGGATTGAGAATTTGGCGGTCCTGCTTTTTGAGGAAGAAAGTGGAAAACTTCGGCTCTCACCTTTTTGGAAAGAAGGCGGTAAACTTGGCTCTCTCCTTTATGGAAAGAGGGCGGTAAACTTGGCTCTTGCCTTTTTGGAAAAAAGGCTTGGCTCTCGCCTTTTTGGAAAGAAGGCGGGAAACTTTGCTCTCGATTTTTGGAAAACTGAAATTTATGGGCTCTCGCCTTTTGGAAAAGAAGGCGGAAAACTTTTGGCTCTCATTTTTGGAAAATGGAAATTCTGGCTCTCGTTTTTCGGAAAACGGAAAATTTTGGGCTCTAGGTTTTTGGAAAATGGTAAAAAATATTTTGGAGATATAAATATTTCGTTAGGTTTAACTCTCGTTTTTGGAAACGAAAATCCTTTTTGAACTTGCTCTTGTTTTTTGGAAAATGAAAACATAAAATTTTGATGTAAATTTGAAAATATTCATTATTTTTTAGAAAACAAGAAATATTGATAAATGATCTAAGTCGTGACCGGTTAGTGGGTCACAATGGCTTCCCGAGAATTCGTGGCTTTTTGGTGGGCCTACGATTTTTGTATTTATTTTATTTGAATAAATAATTTCAAAAAACCGTTACCTTTTCCGCAGGAAGAAAATTGTAAAGTACAACGGTTGATTCGCAATTGGTAGTACGCTAGTGGCCCACAAGGAATATGTCAGAATTCCCTTTTGAGCTTTTGAGTATTTTTGCGCTATACTTTGCAGCGTGAGAAATTTGTCGCGATGACGTCTTGGAGCAATAAAACCTGGTACGTGGTTCATTCATTGTCATTTTGTTGTGTTACTTTTCGCCATTTTTCACAAGCTTTCTCACTCTAGTTCTTGCTGATTTTTGGTCGGTTCTTGCTGATTTCTTCACAAGTAATCCTAGACCATAATTATGTAAGTGACTTCGAATTTTCTTGAGTTTTGATTTATTTATTAAGAAAAATTTTGTACCAAATTCATGCTTAAATTGATTTGGTGCTTTTCAATTTTGGCCCAATTTCTTACAATTAGTTGCTTAAATATGATGTTTATGAGATGTTTAAGTGTTTTTGCATGTCATTTTTTGCAAGTGTATCAATTTTCAATGATATATGGCTTGTTTGAATTATCACCCAAGTATACTCCGAATTTCATGCTCGGGATGTAATATAGATACTTTTCGCTTGTTGTATATGGTACATGTGGTTTATGGGTGACAGCAAATGCAAATTTTCAATTTTGTAGTTTGTTTGGGTGGATCTTCACATATGGGTGTACTATTATTACGAACTTAGTAGCATGTTCACATTTGGGATAAAAAATTGTTACACTCCATTGAAGCAAAATGTGCTTTGAACTTAAATAGTAGGTGATATTCGTATGGGTTAGGTTATCATACCTTAATATTTCTGTTTAATTGCGGAAATAGTATGTCGGACGAGCTCCATTCCGCCTCGGAGGACGAGGGGAATGCTTGAGGTCACACTACGCGAGCGAGGTCCCAAGAGACGTAGGACACGTGTGTTGAGACAAGAGTCCATGGGCGCGTGCAGTGGCCAGGCACGCGCGCCACGACGATCTATATCGCAGCGACAGGTCCTTCAGGGTTCCACTTCCTCCGCGGGAGGGGTGGGGAAGGATGAGGAGGGGCCCAGGGAGATACTTTGGGAATGTCCCATGGTGTTCGATGGGCGGGACCTCCACTATGATTTGCAGCAACATGTCGTATCCTGTTTCAGGGCGGGTGTAGCTGATTCTGAGAACTATGGCTGATTCTACGGAGGTTCGACATTTTCTAGCACGCTCAACTCTTTGCACCGCGACACTCTGGCAGAGGTGATGGCCAGCTCCTTCTATCTCGTAGTAAATATCATGCGGGAGGTTATGCATCCGAACGCATCACAGCAGTTTCAACGTAGTATTCTAGATTGGTGGTGGGACACCACTAACATTTTTCATTTTCCCTAAGGTGAGATGACGATCACCCTAGAGAAATTCACTGCCTTTACCGGTATTTCTTTTTCCGGGATTCGGGTCTCTCTTCCTAGAGATGGTTCGACGCCCTCGGCGGAGACAATGGCGGTTGGTCCGTGGCTGGGTAGACGTATGATGGGGTATAGGGGAAAGGGGATCACCTACTCTGATTTGTCCTTTGTTTTGTAATTGGGTATCGATCTTGAGGATCCCTAGCAGGCGGTCAGGCGTGCGCGCGTCTTCTACTTGTATTTCTTGGTTTCCACATTTTTTTCGAACCGATCTGAGAGGTTTAATCCATAGCGGATCATCCTATTCACCGATGTGGCCACTCTGGGTTTGAAAAGCTGGGGTGAGCCAACCTACATGAACCTGATTGCGCATATGAGCCGAGCCGTGAGGGTGACGGATGACCCGGGTAGGGGGAGGATAATTCCTATCTCAATTAGCGGTGTGTCGCGATTTATTTAGGTATGTGCCTCTTCATTTTTTTAAGAGTGATGATTTTATAAGTTTTACTTTTTTTTCTTTGATTGACTATGTGAATATTCATAGTTGTGGGCTTTCGCGCATCTGCCCTTCCTTTCCCCTGTTGTTGGGAGGCAGAACTTGGGCTACCCCGTGGGTAATTGTTGGGGTGCAGCAAGGGATTTAGGCAGGTGGCCTAGGGCATCCGCAGTGCCGGACCTAATTAGGATGGTGATCCCTACTTCGGTAAGTATTGCTTGCTTACTTGGTTCATCTCGTTATGCGAGAATTTTGACCGTCTGTTTTGTGTTTAAACACGTGATTTTGTCTCCTTAGGCCCTTCTCATAGGGACCATTGATAGCTACATGTGAGCCACTCGTGGAGCTACAGGCGGATCCTGTTTTGCGGTCTGAGGGATCCAACGTGATATCTCCGAGAGCGAGTGATCATGCAGACTCTAGGGCGTTTCTTGGTTCCAAAGAAGCCTCCGACGACTATTATGCGTCCGCAGAGTATAATTAGTTGGGGGGAGGACGCAGGTCGCGGTATAGAGATTAAGTCTTTGGTGTTGGTCGGTGCCGATTATGGGGAGTTCATGCGCCACCACATATGGCTGCCGCAGGTGCCCGAGGTATGCGTTCTATTGTTGTTTCAGATGCGTATTTTATGTATTGGTTGTTTTTGCTGATGTGGTTTTTTGTGTGGCCTTAGCCGACTTATCCCGCTGGTAGGGTGCCACCAGATGACATGATCTCGTATATAGGCAAGAATGGCTCAAGCATGTTTGAGGTCATGCCCGATGTGCCGAAGGGGGATGAGATCCATGCCCTATATCCAGCGATTTCTCACCAAGTATGTTGCTTTTCCCTTTTAGTACTCATATGATATATATACATATATATATTTGTTTGTGCGACTAACATTGTCTATCTTTTTTGTAGCCCCCGGCCAACGTGGTTAACAGGTTAATCAGGGTAGTTAGCCTGGTGAAGGCAGCACTGGTTAAGACACGGACGACTCTCTCTTGTCGTTACCCGACCATGGTTCAGGTAACGTGCCAGAACTTAGTTCTAGTTTCGGCTTTATTCATTGGGTGCTAATTTGTTTAATTATTATTCTGCAGACTTGGGCGAGGCGACCTCGACCTTAAGAGCTCACTCGGACTCTACGGAGGGATCGTACGGATTTTGAGGAGGATGATTGTGTTATGGAGCCTGTCTAGCGTCATCGATCGGACCCCTAGACGAGCCGAAGGTCCCCACAGCGGTTGGTGACTGTTGTGCGGGGTTAGACAGTCGTCCCTCAGTGGAAGCTCTTTGGTGAGGGACGGGTGCAGGCGACGCCACAGGCATGGCCTATTATGCTTCAGGGACACCCCAGGGATTTTCTCAGTTTGCGGGCCTCGGGGAGTCGGGTGTCTCCCAGGATCAACTGCACCTTGGAACAAGTGACGATGGTGCACTGCCCGATGGTGCCTTGGATTAGAGCATGTATATTCGGCCCCGCGCGCCTTATTTACACTCAATGTGTCCAGTCTCTATATGCAGGAGTTTTGTATTTTCGTGTTTCACGTTTATTCACTAGACATGTATGTATATAGTAGCTCATTTTACTTTTCCGTACTTTTTTTTTGGCAAATATGGAGTATTATTACCAAAAGTAAGATAATTACAGCAGTTCACCAATACAACAAACCTCCTTAGACTGGAAAGAAGGATCACTCCCCAACAGGGTGGTGTCCCTCCAGCCATTACCTAAGAAAAACAGATCTCATTTCCTCTGTACACCTACATGCTACATGGAAAAGAATTCTAGAAACAATGACACTACAATTGTCTAGCTTATTGCTGAATATGTTAGCTTTCCTATGGAGCCAAATTTGACATACTGTTTCAGCAAAAGTTGCACAACAATCCTGTATTCTGGTTTCCTGCTCCTATTCTTCTTTGTGATCCATTGAATCTCATCTGCAAACATACAAGTGGGTCTGACAACACGTATCTTGGTTTTTCCCATTAGTCCAAATCTGACACAGAACACTGGAAAAACAAGTGAGGCAAATTCTCAGGGTATTGCTGACAAAAGCTACAAACTACATCAACATTGATATTCCACTTCAGCAATCTGTCTTGCACTGTAAGCTACGGCAGGAAAATACTCTTTGGGCTTGCATTGTTATTACAAATGAGCCTTCTCCAGTCCACTTTAGGACCATCCTGCTTCAAGTGTTTATACATTTTCTGTATCCTATATTTCCATGTAGAAATGAATTGAGTACAACCACCAGCAGCAGGAAACACTTCCCTTCCACTCCAAATCTTCCTAAGAGACCAAGTCAGCCCATTAGGCACATACATGGTCCAGAAATCGTTGTTCTTAACATAGTATATATGAGCCCATTTAATCCACAATCTATCTTGCTTCTGGGAGAAGGCCCAACAATGCTTCAAAACTGCAGCTTTATTCCAAATTGTGAGATCCCTCAGATTCCAACCACCACAGCTTTAAGGAAAACAAAAATGCTCCCAGGCAAAATGAGCTTTTTTTATCCTTAATCACCACCAGTCCAGAGGAAAGTTCTGCATATAGCATGAATCTCTCACATAGCTTTCTTGGGCATAACAACTATCTGACACCAGTACAATTGCATGCCATAGAGAACAATATTGACCAATTGTAGCCTTCCTGCATAAGAGAGAAACTTAGCAAACCAACTTCTAACCCTTGCAACAATTTTATCCACCAGAGGTCTACTATCACTGTATTTTAATTTCCTTGTGGTTAAGGGAACACTAAGGTATCTAAAGGGGAAAGTACCCTTAAGAATACCTAGACCACTTCTAATGGAGGCTTCATCATCATCAGACACTCCTCCCATGTATACATTACTTTTTTCCAAGTTAGGAGCAATGTGAGAAGCAGAGGAGAACATAGTAAAAGCATCAAACAGGACATAAACTGATGTTTTATCAGCTTTGGAGAACATTAGCAGGTCATCTGCAAACATCATGTGGGTAATGCCCAACTTTTTACATCAAGGTTGAAACTTGAAACAATGTTTTTTAGCAACACTATGTAAGCACCTGGAAAGGTACTCCATGCCAATAGCAAAGGGGAAAGGAGACATGGGGTCTCCCTGCCTAAGACCCTTTTTTGTAGGAATGGGTTCAGTGGGGTACCCATTAAGCATAATAGAATAAGAGACATTAGAGAGGCATTCCATGATCCAACCCATAAACCTAGCAGGGAACCCTAACTCTTGATGCATTACTTTTAGAAAAGGACACTCAAGTGAGTCATAAGCTTTCCAAAGGTCAATTTTAATCATACACCATGGTGAGATGTACTTCCTTGTGTATCCTTTGATAAGCTCAGAAGCAAGAAGAATATTGTCAGCAATTGATCTGCAAGGAATGAAGCCAGCTTGAGCATCACAAACAACATCACCTACCACAACCTGTAATCTAGATGTGTTCACTTTTGAGATGAGCTTATAAATTACAGACCAACAAGCAATGGGCCTGAAGTCCTTCACACTAGAAGCATTCTGGACTTTAGGGATCATGCTGACCTGTTTGAGCAGTTTACCTGTAGCAAAAAAACTCCAAAACAGCCTCATAAACCCCATCCTTTATTGTTGGCCAAGCCTGCTGAAATAAGAAGTTATTGAGCCCATCTAGGCCAGGAGATTTGTGAATATTAATTCCTCTAAGGACTAAATCAATTTCTTGTCTAGTAACAGGTGTAATCAAACTTTAAGATGCAGCATCAGTAAGTTGAGCACCTTGTCTAACCACATTAAGGTCCACCCCTTGAAGAGACACAATAACAGTGCCAATCAATTTTTTATAAACATACATAATATTCTCCTTTATATCTACTGCAGTAGTGAGTTTAATGCCTGTGCTATCATATAGAATATCAATAATATTGCTTGAATACCTCTCCTTCATTGTAGTGAAGAAAAATTTAGAATTAGAGTCCCCTAGTTTAGGTCATTGGATCCTTGATTTTTGTTTGTAGGAACTCTCTTGAACAGCATGAAACTTCTTAAGAGAGCCAATTTTGCACTTTTCTTGAGCCTGCAGATCCAGATCAGTTGGGAAATTAGACAGTTGAGTTTGGATACTATCTAACTCCCCCTATGATATGTTCTAATCTCTCCTCCAATTTTTCAAAATCTCTACTATGAATCTTCTTGAGACCAGTTCTGATGTGGTTAAGCTTCTCCAAGACTTGGAACATTGGTTTCCTTCTAACAACAACACCCCAACCTTAGTTACATGGAGGTAATGTGACTTACTAATTAAAGAAATGACTATAGAAAATAACAAGCACGCATTTAAATTTTAAAGTCAACGATATTTTTATTAATTTAGGAAAATTGTAAAAACACTTTTAGGAAACTAAAAGGAGTCTGGTTTTGGATATTGCATATAATTTGAATCTTTCCTAATTAGTTGTATCATATAAGGTTATAATTCTAACAAATATTGCTGCTGCGAATTTCAGATTTGTGCTTGGTAAAATTTAGCAGCCGATGATGTGCGGAAATATCTTTTCGTTATGATTTTGGCGCAGGAACTCTCTTGCCACTTTATTGGAGCACAAGGACTTTCTTGCGTTAGGATTCGGCCGCAGCAATGTTCTTGCGTTGGGTTTCTGGCGTAATAATTATCTTACCCTGGGACTCCAGCGCAGGAAATTCCTTGCGCTAGGACTTTGGCGCAGGAAATTCCTTGCTCTGGGACTCCGGCGCAGGAATTTCTTTGCGCCGGGTTCGGCTGTATAAGAGATAGCTTGTTGTCTTTCATTCCGCTTGTTCCTTCCGATTTTGATAGTGTACTTGAGGGTGTGTGTGCCTTCCGAGTATTGGTAAGGGGGAGACGCTCTTATCTTAGTTGGTATCTCCGTTTTGGTCTAGACATCTTGGGTTGCAAGTTGTCCTTTGAGTAAAGTCTATGCTCAATTTTTGGGATTGAATATATTTTATATTTTGCAAATTATTTGGACCAAATCCTGGATTGGATTGCCTACGTACCCTCCTTAAGTAAACTTAATTTGGAATCAGGTCGTGCATAGTTCTGGTTAAGTCAAAATATTTCTGGGTGTGCCAAGTTTGAACGAATAAGTTTAAATCAAACATTATTGAAAAAATTTGGTTTAGCAAGCACTAAGTATTTTGAAATATGTGTTTGTACCCCCCAAGTGTTGAGGACTTTTCTATGAAGGTGTAGCAAAAATTCATAACCGTTTACTTTAATGCTTGATGATAGGTACTTTGTGCTGCACATTATTTGTTTTGTTCTTTTAATTTGCAAAAGATGAGTTAAAACCGTAATTTCGGAATACTATTTAGAACGCTTTGCTTAGAATTTGATTTTATTGGGAATTAATTTATTTTCCTTAACTCCATGATATGATTAAATATATTATTTCTTTAATTTATCCAAATTGGTGAGGTTTGCGAATTTTACCCCATCAATATAAGCTTATTTGGCTGCTCCTCCTAAGAGGATGGATTTTACAAGGCACAGTCCTATCAAATTAGGTTGGAATTTTCCTCGTGGGTCTGTGGTTGGTGCACATACCTCTTTAAGTACAAAATCGCCTTATTTGACCAAGGTTTGACCCTTTTGATAGAGTACCTCGACATGTGTTTTTGGTATACTTGTACATGGTTCAAGGCTCTTAGTCTTCGCTCGTCTAATAATGTGAGCTCATCGTATCTCGCGCGTACCCAATAAGCATATGATAGTTTTCTTTCCATAACGATGCGAACGGAAGGGATTTCCATTTCAATGGGTTGAACTACTTCCATTTCGTATACTAGGGAGTAGGGGGTGACTCCAATAAGGTGCGGATGGAGGTTCGATACCCCCATAAGGAGTAATGAAGCTTATTGTGCCAATCTTTGTAATATTCAGCTATCTTTTCAATTATGACATTGAGGTTTGTATTGGCTGCCTCTACTGCACCGTTCATTTGTGGCTTGTACGCAGAGGAGCGATGGTGTTTGACATGGTATTTTTCGCGAAGATCGTGGACCTCGGCCCTGAATTGGGAACCTTGGTTACTTATAATTTCATGTGGAACTCCGTATCTGCAAAAGATGTTCTTTTCGATGAACTATGCTACATGTTTGGGTGTGAGTTTGGAGTATGAAATTTCCTCTACCCAATTTGTGAAGTAGTCAATTGCAACAAAACCATATTCATGTCCTCTTATGCTGGCCGATGTAAACTTACCAATGATGTCGATGGCCCATGTGGAGAAAGGCCATGGAGAAGTAAAGGTATACAATTCTGTAGGAGGTAGGTGGTTGAGGTTGCTGAATATTTGACACTTTGGGCATGTTTTGACAACTCGATACAATCAGTTTCCATTGTTGTCCAATAGTACCTTAAGCGTGATATTTTCCTTGCTATCATTTTTCAGTTCATATGTTGTAACACCCTAATAATTCCTTGCTTTTTATAAAACATTTTCCAACTTAAAACAAAGGAATTACCAAGATATTACCGCCACCGTGGTAACGGTTAAGGCTATTTACCAGAATTACGCTGCGGAATTAACTAACTTTCAATACATATTAAATAAATAGTTAATGGTCATTAAAACAGGTTGGAACCGTTGAGGCCCAAAACCAAAGTATTAAGCCATTTAAAAATCCATTAACTTTAAGTAGTAGCAATAGTAGTAGTCATGACTAAATAAAAGTAGAGTTTATAAAATACGGAAGATTAATTCTCAACACGAATCCCATGATAACTTCTCCCGTAAGTTATCTCAACAAACCTGCTTTATTAAAAATCTACTCCGCAACAACGCAAATGCAATTGATGGATCATCATAGGGTCATTCAGGCAAAGGCCATGACCAGAAGACATGGAGTACAAAGTCAGCAAAAGTTGAGTACGAACAAGCTAGAATAACATTCTATCCTCACATGCTTCACTCGACGAATTAAATAATACACATGCAAAAGCCATAATATAAACAAATAAACATGGAGACAAGACTCAACACTTGACATAACTCTTGACTCACAGTTTAATAAAAAGTGCCTTCGAACGGGTAAAATAAAATATCCTCAAAAGGAAAGAAAAGGGTGATGGGAGCCAACCATACACCAAAATAACAAGTCGGGCTACTACCGATAGTCGGGCCATACCAACGGAATTCCAATGCACTACGACATAAAAAGAAGAATGAAACAACATCTTGTATCATTCAAGGAGTACAAGTTTTCCGGCAAGACTCCCCCCATTGTTCATAATCAAGGTATATACGTTCCAAGAGTTTTGAAGCTCTTTCGGATTACACTTTACGTTAATTAATATGTTATGTTCAAGGCGACTCAAGACTCTACACAAGATACAACATACATACAAGTAAACAATTAAACAATTCAACAATGACACTTCATTTTTAATCCTTTAGGACTTGTGATCAAACATAGACTCAAGTGAAATTACTCACATTGTTCCGTCTCAAAAACACTGTTTAAGATAACCCGACATTGCCTATTAACAAGCGGGGTGTGCCCTTAGCACGAATTATCCTTAATTCAATTCACATAGACTCTCTAACATATTCTACCCCTTGGTAGAATATATATTGCTCTCCGGCAATATTCGACAGGCTCAATATATATGCTAGACATCCCGTACTATAGCATAATAATAATAACTTGCATGCGCACTACTCATACATGCAAACCAACTTGAACAACATGCTTGACATAATTCAATGATTATAAAAGTCCATAACATGATAGTTCAATAGTATCTATAAAGCATAATTCAATTCATAACATGCTCATTCACGTAGATTCTATAATAACAATAACATGCTCGTTCTCAATATCAAACATGAATTAATAATACCATATTCATTCACAATCATCATACATGAATTTCCAACATATAAGTTCACATGATTCGCATTCAATACACTACAAAAAGTCCTCAAGGGATGGGTGGTTACCCTAGTCTTTTACGTACATGGAATACCTAAGTACAGGGGCCACTGTGCGAATCACGACTCACTAGAAATCAACTTCTATTAACACAAAAGGAGAACTAAATTGTTATCCATGTTTACTAAATTTCCAGCAACTATTTAAGATTCTAAAACTCTTAGTTTAATTAGAAATCAATCGTTAATAGTTAATTTAATAGTCCAAAATAGTCAACTCAAGTCCTAACATAAAAACATTGACTTTTTAGCTTTAAAACAATTAAAAACCAACTTTTTAAAGCTTATAAACAATCTGAAAATTTAAGTTGATTCCCATAATTTAAATTGTCATTAAATTATGTGAATCAATTGCTTAATCAATTGGAATTAAAACCCTAATAATAGTTTATCATAAAAACATGTTTTGACTTCAAAAATCGACACTTTATTAACTCATTAAATCTGAAAATAATAATTTCAATCATAAAAACCAATCTCTTTAATTTAAATATGACAATAAACCAATACGGTGTTCATAACCGTTCTAATCAATTTAAATAACCCAAATAATTAAATAATCATAACAATTTAAAACTGAAAATGTTTTTAAAAATAAAATAAACTTGATTATCCCAAATCAACAACACACACACACACAACAATTAATTGTGTTGTGTGTGTGTGGGTCGAGCAAACAACGCAACAACACAACAACACGCACACGCACCGCAGCAGTGCAGCGCACGCAAAGGGGCGAGGAGGGACGAGGGCGCTGGCGCGGGGAGAACGCCCTGCGCCCCCCCTTATTAGTAAGGCAGGAGAAAGAAAGCCTCCACTTTCAATCATCAACGAGTTCATCTATATGAATGTTTTTGAACATAGTTCTAATGAACCTTTCACTACCAGTAAGGTAATATCACTCGACACACAACAGCAGCGAGGGGGCTGCGCTGCGGGACGAGGCAAAGAGAGAGGGCAGCGAGGGCGCAAGGCCACACAACACGCATGCACTCGTGTGTTACGCTGCGGCTGCGAGTCAAGGCAAGGCTGGGCGAGGGTTTGCGCGCACGGGGCTGGGCACAGCTCGTGCCTTGGCTGCAAGCAAAGGGACTGTCAAATGTGAGGGTGAGGGTGCCGCAAGGAGAGAGAAAGAGAGGAGAGAAAGGGAGTGCTGAAATTTTTGTGAGGGTTTAATGAGAGGGTCTATTTATTGTTTTTCTCTCCCATGTGGGCTAGGTTATGGTAGTTTGAGTTGGGCTTATTACCGGGCTCAATTAAGTTTACTCCTTGCAAGCTTTGTTGGGTTTGATCATGGCAAATCAACTGGGCTTTAATTAAATTAAATTCGTTTTCGAAATATGACTCAATAAATCCAGATTAAATACATTCGTTTAATCTATTTAATAAAAATACGGTTTTCGTAATTAATTAATAATTAAATTAATTAAAAATAAAATGCATTTAGTTCTCATTAAATGGAATTAATTTATAAAAATACTTTATAAATACAACGATATGCTTTATAAATATAATAAAATATATTTATAATTATAGAAATATACGAGGTATTACAGTCTACCCTCCTTAAAAGAAATTTCGTCCCAAAACTTGGGCACGGAAATCACAACTTTAAAACTAGACTTGAGACTATTATGAGACTTTAGTGCGTTTTTGCAAAAACTGCTGTGAAGGAGTTTTTTGAATCAGGTAAAATGCTTAAACAAGTCAACAACACTGTGTTTGGTTCCTAAGATAAAGTTTTTAGTTGCTGTACTCTTTAAGTAATTCAACATGACAATAAACAGTGAAACTTCACTGGAAACAACGATTCAAGCATATCTAAAAGGGAAAACTAGGTAAATAAGGTAAAAAGCGCGAAATTCTACCGCACTCTACCCCCCTTAAAGAAAACGAGTTACGGCCCCGTAACTCAACTAACCTCGGGAAAAAGCTCGGGATATTTCTTTCTCATTTCTTCCTCAGCTTCCCAGGTAGCTTCCTCAGATTCTTGGTTAGACCACAACACTTTAACAATTTTAACATCCTTAGTCCGTGTGCTACGCACTTTACTATCAAGGATTTTGACAGGTCTTTCCTCAAATGTCAAACTTTGGTCTAACTGTATGGTATCCGGTTGCAGTACATGAGACTTGTCCGGGACATATATACTTTCTCCACTGAGATACATGAAACACATTATGCACTCTATGTAAGTCCATAGGAAAGACTAATGTATATGCTACCTTCCCTATCCGTTCTAGGATCTTATATGGGCCTATATACTTTGGGCTCAGCTTTCCTTTCTTCCCAAATCTCATCACACCTTTAATTGGTGAAACCTTAAGCAGCACTTTGTCACCTATTTGGAACTCTTAATCCCTATGCTTTAAGTCTGCGTAGCTCTTTTGGCGATCTTGCGCGGCTTGGATTTTGGATTGAATAGTTCTAACCTGATTCATAGTGTCCTCTATAATTTGGGGACCTAGTACGACGGTTTCACTGATGTCACTCCAACATAATGGACTTCTGCATTTTCGCCCATACAAGGCTTCGAATGGTGCGATTCCAATACTGGCATGATAGCTATTGTTGTATGAAAACTCAATTAGATCTAGGCTATCTTCCCATCCACCTTGAAAATCAATTACACAGGCTCTTAGCATGTCCTCTATGGTTTGAATAGTCCTTTCGGTTTTTCCATCTGTGGCTGGGTGGAACACTGTACTCATTTTCAATGTGGTACCAAAGTTCTTCTGCACACTTTTTCAGAAATTCGAAAGGAACCTAGAATCTCTATCTGATTAGATATCCTTAGGAACTCCATGTAATCTCACTACATGCTTGATGTAAGCTTTGGCAATTTGTTCCATTTTCCAGGTTTCTTTCATTGATATGAACACTGCCGACTTAGTCAACCTATCCACCACCACCCAAATGGTGTCATTTCCACTTTTCGACTTGGGTAAACAAGTGACAAAGTCCATCGAGATATAGTCCTACTTCCAACTAGGAATCTCTAAAGGTTGGCCCTTTCCTTTAGGTCTCCTATGCTCAATATTAACCTTCTGACAAGTCAAACATCTTGCCACGAATTCATCCACTTCATTCTTCGTCCTTGGCCACCAATAGACCTTCTTCAGATCCTTATAGAGCTTGTCACCTCCCGGGTGAACAGAATATGGTGTATTGTGACCTTCTCTCATCAACTTTTCCTTTAGTTCAATACACTTTTGAGGCACACACCATCGTCCTTTATACCTCAAGCTTCCATCATCGTGGATCTTAAAGTCCATCTCCTTTCCTTGCGAAATCTTTTCCTTGATCCGATCTAACTTAACATCACCAACCTGATTCTCCCTGATTTCGTCAAATACCGACGGTTGGATGGTTAATGAATTCATCATTCCCTCAAGACATTCTCCACTCACTATTTCTAAATTCAATAGCTGCATGTCCTTACACAGCTCGTTAGCAACTACTAACGCATTCACACTATGACTTGATTTCCTACTCAAGGCATCTGCGACTACATTGGCTTTTCCCTCATGGTATTGAATGTCCAGATCATAATCCTTGATTAACTCCAACCACCTTCGTTGGCGCATATTTAAATCCTTTTGTGTGAAAATGTACTTCAAGCTCTTATGATCCGTGAATATCCTACATTTCACACCATACATATAGCGTCTCCATATCTTTAATGCAAACACTATGGCGGCTAACTCTAAATCATGGGTAGGGTAATTGGATTCATATGGCTTCAACTGCCTCAACGCATACGCAATCACCTTTCCGATCGGTCTGCATCAATACACACCCTAAACTATTCTTAGAGGCATCACTATATACGTCATAGGTACCGCTCTTATCTGGCAATGTTAACACCGGCGCGGTTGTCAATCGCGTCTTTAAGGCTTGGAACGCTTCCTCACACTGGTTATTCCACTCGAACTTCGCATCCTTCTTCATCAAGGTTGTCATTGGTTTGGCAATTCTAGAAAAGTCTTGCACAAAGCGTCTATAATAACCCGCTAAACCAAGAAAACTCCGAATATCGGTTACACTCTTCGGTGTAGGCCACTCATTAACAGCTTTTATCTTTGCAGGGTCCACTTCAACTCCTTCCTTGGATACAAAATTTCCTAAGAACGCAACTTTCTCCAGCTAGAATTCACACTTCGAGAATTTGGCATACAACTGGTTGTCTCTCAGGGTACTCAACACTGACCTTAAGTGTTCCGCATGATCCTTCGCACTCTTAGAGTAGACCAGAATATCATCTATGAAAACCACTACAAACTTGTCCAAGAATGCATTGAATACTCGATTCATTAAGTCCATAAAAATTGCAGGTGCATTGGTTAATCCAAAAGGCATAACTGTGAACTCATAATGTAAATGCAGTCTTTGGTATATCGTGCTCTGCGATTCTCAGCTGATGATAACCTGACCTCAAGTCAATCTTTGAAAACATTCCCGCTCCTGTCAACTGGTCAAACAAAAGGATACTTATTCTTGATTGTGACCTTATTGAGCTCCCTGTAGTCTATACAGAGTCTCATACTTCCGTCCTTCTTGTTCACAAACAAGACTGGCGCTCCCCAAGGCGATGCACTTGGTCTAATATAACCTTTCCCTAGTAATTCCTCAAGTTAACCTTTTAACTCACTCATTTCCGCTAAAGCAATCCGGTATTGACCTTTCGAGATAGGTGCAGTTCCGGGTATTAGGTCTACGGTAAATTCAATTGGTCGATTGGGAGGCATTCCCGGGATCTCTTTCGGAAACACGTCTAGGAACTCATTCACCAATGCAATATCTCCTGGTTGCTCTTTCATCACATGGTCTAGGTCTCTTACATTGCATAAGAAAATAGGGTTCCCTTTGTGTACTAACTTCACGAGCTCCATTGCCGTGATGATTCCTACCCTTCTAGGCTTCCCAAAACGGCAATACGATACAACCTTTCCTAGACTAGACTTCAAGTGAATCTTCTGCTTCTCACAGTCAATCTTATCTTTGAACATTGCCAACCACTACATTCTCAAAATCACATCTAAATCTCCTAACTCGAACTCAATTAATATGGTGTTGGCTATGGTTAAAGGTACATTTCTATGGATCTTAGTGCATTTCACAATCTCACCGGTTGGTATCACTATGGGTACTTCAATCTCTTCAGGTTCTTTCAATCCTAACTTCTCTAAGATACCCTTTGATATAAATGAATAAGTCACACCAGAATCAAATAGTACTTTAACTAAAATGGGGTTAATAGAAAAAGTACCAGGTATGACGTCAGACGAGTTTTCAGCTTCTTGCCTAGTGATCACATTCAGCTTTCCTTGGGCAACTCCCTTGTTATAGCCATCTCCATTGGCATTTCCATTGGTATTTCGGTTCGCATTCTGCTGATAGTTCCCTCCGGGATTTCCATTACCCTGACCATTATTGCCATTGTTACCATTCTGGTAACCCTTTTGGTTTCCACCATTATTCCCTCCATTCCGGTTCTGGTTATTCCGATTGTTGTTCTGGCGGTTGCCTTGGTTGCCTTGGTTAGGTTTCCCATTCTTGGCCCAACACTCAAATTTTCTATGGCCTAGCTTCTCACAAAACCTTCAGACAACTTGGTTTCCATTACAGTCTCGACCTGGGTGATTAGTATGGCTACGTCTACACTCATAGACTCTCTTTCCATTCCCTGCAGACTGGTTCTTATATCCATTGTTATTGTGGAAATTATTGCTGTTTCCACCCTGATTTCCCCTGAACTGGAAATGGTTGTTTCCCTTGTTTTTCTTAAAGTTCCCCTTATTCTGCTGGCCACCACCTTTGTTTTGGTTACCAACATCCTTCCTATTTTCGCCAATTCCGTTCTTCCTTTGCTGCAGGCCATACAAATGGGCAGCTTCCCGTATAGGGTGTCAAGAGATGTAAAGGTCTCTCCAGCAAGCTTCAATTGCAAATCCATAGTCAATCCACTCTCAAATCTCCGAGCTCTAAGCTCCTCCGTTGCCACCACTTTAGGTGCAAATCTAGACAGCTCTATGAACTTGGAATAGTACTCAGTTACAGACATCCCTTCCATTTTAAACTCGATGAACTCTTGGGCTTTCTGTTTCTTCAGATATGGTGGGTAAAACTTGTTTCTTAAGGCTACCTTGAATGATTCCCATCCAAATCCAGGTGTAGCTCTCAAAGCATTCTCACACCTCTGCCACCACAAATCAGCTTCTCCCCTAAGGTAATACACAGCACTATTAACCCCTAAGGTTTTCTGGGCAATTGACAGCTAGGATCAGCTTATTAAACTCCCTTAGCCAGTTCTCAAGTATAGTTGCGTCTATTTCCCCTTGATACAAAGGAGGCTTACTCTGGGCCAACTTCTTAAACATCTCACCAGCTGGATCAACTCCCTGGTTATTCCTATTCTGTGCTAAGTTCTGCACTACTTCATCTAGTTGCCTAACCACATCGGCAATCCCTTAGGTAGTCGTTTCCCTTCTCCTGAATAAAACAAAAGACTAACTTTAACAACTGAGTTTGGACACTGCCTTACTAAAACATTGCACTAACAAGCCATACAATTAGTACATATGCACGAAAATTTCGGAGACTTAAGTAAGATAGGCGCCTATTATGGGCCGCTTTCTCTCTAAGTCCGCATCACAGAGTTTAAGTGGTGAAAATTGAACCACCTTGCAAGTACAATTTCATTGAAGAAATACATGAAATTCTTTTGCGATAACCGCTCAAAGAGGACATAAACTTAGAATTAGAGGTAAGAGAAAGAACTCTAAACTTTATTACTTCAATGAGAAAATAATACATCCTTTGGATCGTACTTTATTCGAAAAAACCACAAAACTGAACTACTAAAGCCATAAATAGTAGTTTACTACTTTATTACTTCACTAAAAACTAAGCACTAGCTATTACATTAGAAAAGTCTTTAAAATGCTACTCTACTATCCAACCTCCTCCACAAACTGGTGAAGAGTGCTCATGGCCTTCAAAGTCATCAAAGTCTTCCTCCGGATCAGACTCATACTTCTGTTGTAGCTCACTATTTACTTCATCATTGTTAGTCTCGGGCTCAATCTCTGTGTCACTGGAGATCTCAATAGTAGGTTCAGGAATGATAGGATTAGGGTTTTCAATCTCAACAACATCATCATCATTATCCTCATCCATCTGAGTTTCTGTCTCATTATCTAATCCTGTAAGGTTGATGTTTTCCACAGTTTTACCATCATCAAAACATTCCTCCGCAAGCTCTATAATCGTGGTCATTATCTCCAAATCATATCTCCATCTACCATCTGGAGTACCATACTTGTAATAGTTAGGAATACCATTGTCCAAATGCATATCATGAAATCGATTCTTGAGCTCTATGTATGGGTTCCTAGAGGGTAAGCAATGAATAACCATTTCTGCCATAACATCTTTCTTCCTTACTTCGGGCAGGTTCTACACTGTAGCAAAATAGTTGCAAGCAAACTCGATCTTCTTCACATAAATGTGCGGGGTTTCACAGTCTAGCTTCTCTAGGTTTCCTAGGTTTGCGTACTTTGAAAGCAACATCTTAAATCCTGAAAATTAGCAACTACAAAGTCTTACTAAAATGTTCCAAAAACAAGGTAAGTTCGTTGAGCCATACAATCTCAATGCACAAGTACATGCTTAATCATGAATCGTGATGCAATTAATCACATAAAGGAAAACAAAACATGATCAACATTAAATAAAAGATCACATAATCAAGACATAATCACGTAAACACTTGATTAAAATGCATACTTAACTTAAATGCATACTTAGTTTAAATATGCCCTTCTTAATCTACCCTTCTCACTTAGAGTAAATAAAATTTTCGAAATTAATTTAAATAAAGAACTTCAAATATACACAAAATTATAATAATTAAAATCCAAAATTAAAATAATTAATCGAATAATTTAATTAATTAATTCGATCATTTTCAAAAATAAATAAAGGAAATAAGTAAGTAAATAAATAATTAATTAATTAATTCGGAATTTCGAAAAAAATGTTAATTTTTTTTTTTTTTTTTTAATTCGGAAAATCCGAAATTTATTATTATTTTTTTTGAAAATTCCGAAAACATTTCGGAAATTAGAAATATAATTCGAATTTAATAAACTCGAACAATTAAAAATAA
Organism: Spinacia oleracea; assembly: GCF_020520425.1. Lineage (NCBI taxonomy): Eukaryota > Viridiplantae > Streptophyta > Magnoliopsida > Caryophyllales > Amaranthaceae > Spinacia > Spinacia oleracea. The sequence continues at coordinate 65,981,313 of NC_079490.1, read as the reverse complement.
ATTGATAATTTTCAAGTACTTGAAAAAAAGGGTATTTGGCTTTTCAAAATTTTGAGTACTCAAAGACAACGTTTTAATTTAGGAAAATAATTGTCGAAAAATCCTAAAGTTACGCAATCTTAGTTTAAGGATTTACCACATTGCACTATTAATTAATGCAAAACAGCTCTCAAACTAGAGCTCTGATACCACTTTGCAACACCCTAATAATTCATTGCTTTTTATATAACATTTTCCAACTTAAAACAAAGGAATTACTAAGATATTACCGCCACCGTGATAACGATTGAGGCTATTTACCAGAATTACTCAGCGGAATTCACTAACTTTCAAAACATATTAAATAAATAGTTAATGGTCATTAAAACAAGTTGGAAACGTTGAGGCCCAAAACTAAAGTATTAAACCATTAAAAAGTCCATTAACTTTAAATAGTAGCAATAGTAGTAGTCATGACTAAATAAAAGTAGAGTTTATTAAATACGGAAGATTAACTCTCAACACGAATCCCATGATAACTTCTCCCGCAAGTTATCTCTACAAACCTGCTTTATTAAAAATCTACTCCCCAACAACGCAAATGCAATTGATGGATCATCATAGGGTCACTAAGGCAAAGGCCATGACCAGAAGACATGAAGCACGAAGTCAGCAAAAGCTGAGTACGAACAAGCTAGAGTAACATTCTATCCTAACATGCTTCACTCGACGAATTAAATAATCCACATGCAAAAGCCATAAAATAAACAAATAAAAATAGAGACAAGACTCAACACTTGACACGACTCTTGACCGGTAGTTTAATAAAAAGTGGCTTCGAACGGGTAAAATAAAGTATCCTCAAAAGGAAAGAAAAGGGTGATGGGAGCCAACCATACACCAAAATAACAAGTCGGGCTACTACCGACAGTCGGGCCATACCGACGGAATTCCAATGCACAACGGCATAAAAAGAAGAATGAAACAACGTCTTGTATCATTCAAGGAGTACCAGTTTTCCGGCAAGACTCCCCCCATTGTTCATACTCAAGGTATATACGTTGCAAGAGTTTTGAAGCTCTTTCGGGTTACACTTTACGTTAATTAATATGTTATGTTCAAGGCGACTTAAGACTCTACACAAGACACGACATACATACAATTAAACAATTCAGCAATGACACTTCATTTTTAAACCTTTAGGACTTGTGATCAAACATAGACTCAAGTGAAATTACTCCATTGTTCCTTCTCAAAAACACTGTTTGAGATAACCCGACATTTCCTATTAACAAGCGGGGTGTGCCCTTAGCACGAATTGTGCTTAATTCAATTCACATAGACTCTCTGACATATTCAATTCTACCCCTTGGTAGAATATATATTGCTCTCTGGCAATATTCGACAGGCTCAATATATATGCTAGACATCTCGTACTATAGCATAATAATAATAACTTGCATGCGCACTACTCATACATGCAAACCAACTTGAACAACATGCTTGACATAATTCAATGATTATAAAAGTCCATAACATGATAGTTCAATAGAATCTATAGAATCTATAAAGCATAATTCCTTTCATAACATGCTCGTTCACATATATTCAATAATAATAATAACATGCTCGTTCTCAATATCAAACATGAATTCATAAAAACATATTCATTTCCAATCATCAAACATGAATTTCCAACATATAAGTTCACATGATTCGCATTCAATACACTTCACAAAGTCCTCAAGAGATGGGTGGTCACCCTAGTCTTGTACGTACCTGGAATACCTAAGTACGGGGGCCACTGTGCGAATCACGACTCACTAGAAATCAACTCCTATAAACACAAAAGGAGAACTGAATTATTATCCATGTTTACTAAATTTCCAGAAACTATTTAAGATTCTAAAACTCTTAGTTTAATTAGAAATCAATCGTTAATGGTTAATTTAATAGTCCCAAATAGTCAACTCAAGTCCTACCATAAAAACATTGAATTTTTAGCTTTAAAACCATTAAAAACCAACTTTTTAAATCTTATAAACAATCTTAAAATTTAAGTTGATTCCCATAATTTAGATTGTCATTAAATTGTGTGAATCAATTGCTTACTCAATTGGAATTAAAACCCTAATAATAGTTTATCATAAAAACATGTTTTGACTTCAAAAATCGACACTTTATTAACTCATTAAATCTGAAAATAATAAATTCAATCATCAAAACCAATATCTTTAATTTAAATACGACAATAAACCAATACGGTGTTGATAACCGTTCTAATCAATTTAAATAACCCCAATAATTAAATAATTATAACCATTAAAACAATTTAAAACTCAAAATTAATGCTTTTAAAAATAAAATAAATTTGATTATCCCAATAAACAACAAACACACACACAACAATTAATTGTTTTGTGTGTGTGTGCTTCGAGCAAACAACGCAACAACACAACAACACGCACACGCACGGCAGTAGTGCAGCGCGCGCAAAGGGGCGACGAGGGAGGAGGGCGCTGGCGCGGGGCGAGGCACACTCGACACACAGCTGCGATGCGGGACGAGGCAAAGAGAGAGGGCAGCGAGGGAACAAGGCCACACAGCAAAAGCACTCGTGTGCTACGTTGCGGCTGCGAGGTAAGGCAAGGCTGGGCTAGGGTTTGCGCGCACGGGGCTGGGCACAGCTCGTGCCTTGGGCTGCAAGCAAAGGGACGGTCGAAGGTGAGGGTGAGGGTGCCGCAAGGAGAGAGAAACAGAGGAGAGAGAGGGAGTGCTGAAATATTTGTGAGGGTTTAATGAGAGGGTCTTTTTATAGTTTTTCTCTCCCATGTGGGCTAGGTTATGGTAGTTTGAGTTGGGCTTATTACCGGGGTCAATTAAGTTTACTCCTTGCAAGCTTTGTTGTGTTTGATCATGGCAAATCAACTGGGCTTTAATTAAATTAAATTCGTTTTCCAAATACGACCCAATAAATCCCGATTAAATAAATTCGTTGAATCTATTTAATAAAAATACGGTTTTCGTAATTAATTAATAATTAAATTAATTAAAAATAAAATGCATTTAATTCTCATTGAATGGAATTAATTTATAAAAATACTTTATAAATACAACGAAATGCTTTATAAATATAATAAAATATATTTATAATTATATAAAAATACAAGGTTTAACATATGTTGTCCGCAAACTTATTTTATTTTATTTTTAAAATTCTTTTATTTTATTTTTAAAATTCTTTAAAAATAATTTAATTTCACTTTCTATTTTGAAATGTACTAATTTGACTTATTCATTTATTTTAAATTTTACTTATTTTTTATTATCTCTTACAATATTTCTTCTATAATATATATAGATATACATTTTTCTCTTATCCTACTTTCATTAATTTCACTTTCTCTTCCTTGTTTTTTCTTTTTACTTCCTGCTCCTTTCTAATTTGATTGGTGACAAGACGATCTCCTACGACGATTCATGTTAGCCGACCCAAAATCATTTTGGGACTAAAGCTTTGTTGTTATTGTTTATGTGGTCCGTAGACACTGCTGTGGTAATCTTCCATTAGAATTTTAGTTCGATTTTGGTGAACGCAAAGCAATTTGACTTTATTCGGTGAGTATTTGTACAACTCTCCAAGGTTAAGATCATACTGCAACTCGAGGAAGCGTAGAGCCCTCTGGGCTCGCGGCGAAGTGTTCGGCGGATATTCTCAACTTGTTTTGTAGCAGAGGATGTTCGTATACCACAGTTCTTCTTCTGTTGGTTCCGGCTCATCATTAATGGCACATAAATAATCTAATTCCTCCCTGCTTTCAACTCGAAGGGTCATTCCGTCCAAACCATCGGGGATGTTAAGCATGGAAGCTAATTTAGCGCGTGCATCCGTGAATTGGTTATCGTCTCTTGGCAAGTACGTATATTCTATTCTTTCAAATTGCTAGACTATTTTGTCTAAGTGAACTTGGTACATTTAGAGTCTAGTATTTCGGAATTTCCATTTCTTCTATATGTGATTATTAATCAAAGAGGAATCTCCAAAGACTCGTAAATTCTTCACTCCCAGGCTTGCAGTAGCTTCTAACCCGACTAGGCAGGCTTCGTATTCGGCGGCGTTATTAGTGGCTTCGAATTCAAGTTTGACGAAAATAGGAACATGAGCTCCTTCAGGTCTGATGAGGAGGACTCCGACGCTGCAACCCTTCTTGTTTGATGCAACGTCGAAGTATAATGTCCAGTAGTCGTCTTGTACCATTATAAGTTCCTCATCAGGGAGGAGGTATGCTTCTGTGGTGTTCTCATTTATGGAGTGTTCAGCTAGGAATTCATCCACTGCTCTGCCTTTTATCTTCTATTCAGTCATGAACTTTAGGTCGAATTCTGAAAGCATGACTAGCCATCGTGATAAGCGATCGCTAAACGCAGGCTTTTCAAACATTAACTTCAATGGATCCAATTGTGATTCTATGTGGATGGTATGTGCTAATTTGTAGTACCTGAGTTTCTTGGGTGCCCAGACAAGGGCGAGGCAAGTTTCCTCATGTTTGGTATATCTCGTCTCATAATGTATGAACCTTTTGCTAAAATAATAGATGGCTCGCTCGGACCCGTCCACATTTTGTGAGAGCATAGCTCCTGCAGCAGTGAGCGTAGAGGTAAGCCTGGCCGAGGTGGGGATAGCACAAGTGGTCTGCTTAAGTATTCTTTAATCTTGTCGAAAGCAATTTGACATTATTCATCCCATTCGGGTTTATCCTCTTTTTCAGCTTTTTGAAAATTGGCTCACAAGTCATAGTAAGTGTGGATATGAACCTACTAATATATTGGAGCTAGCTTTCCTAGAAATCCTCGATATTTTTTTTTTAAGATTTTTGTGGAGGCATATCAGCAATGGCTTTGATCTTGGACGGATCCATTCCATTCCCCGTGTATCGACTACGTATCCGAGTAACTTGCTTGAAATTACACCGAAGACGCATTTTTGATGGTTCAAGCTCATATTATACTTCAGAATTCAAGCGAAGAATTTTCTAAGTGCTGGTAAGTAGCCTTTGACTATCATGTAGTCGACATAGTCGATTTCTTAATGCATCATGCCATGAAGTAAATTGGTAGCAGTCCTTTGATAGGCAGCCCTTGCGTTTTTTAAACAAAAAGTCATGAAGGTGTAGCAATAAGTGCCCCACGGGGTAATGAATGTGGTTTTCTCCATGTTCTCTTCCGCCATAGGTATTTGGTTATATCCTGCGTACCCATCCATGAAGGAGAGAAGCGCATGCTCCGCCGTATTATCAACTAGTATGTCAATGTGTGGCAACGAGAAGTCATCCTTTGTACTGGCTTTGTTTAGATCAAGAAAATGTATGCGCATTCGCACTCCTCTATCTCTTTTAGCTACTGGGACAACATTGCCTACCCAATCTGGATAATTGGATACTTTTATGAAGCCGGCCTCTAATTTTTTGGTGACTTCTTCTTTAATTTTTAGTGTTATTTCCGGCTTAAGTTGTCGTAGCTTTTGTTTCACTGGTGTCATTGTGGGATTCAATGGAATACTATGTTCGACGATTCCGTGATCTATTCTAAGCATATCTTTGTAGGACCATGCAAAGACACCCATCAATTCGTTGAGGGTGGAAATAAGATCGGTTTTTTCAATTGGGGTTAAGTTTAAGCCGATTTTTATGAGTTTCGGATGTTCTTCAATTCCAATGTTTACCGATTCAGTGTCCTCAACTACTGGAGTTTAATATTCTTGCTCATTTAAAGCCTTTATTAATTCCACATTTTCGCTTTCAAGTTCATTATTTTCAAAGCATTCGGGGTTTCTATTCAAATTTTTAGACGGTTCATACTTGATAGTTTTATTCATCTCATTAAAATCATGGAGCGTTACATTAAAAATGTCTTCAGAAGTAGAAGTGGCCGGATTGATGCTAGACTTGGGGAGGTTTACAGATTTTTTATTAACTGGATCAGACTCGTATTCAGACTCAGATTCTGATTCTGACTGATCGAACATTGGGCCTTCTCCTGCAGATATTTTAAAATTTATTCCTTGATCGTTGGTCAATTTGAAAGTTTTGCGCCAACCGCGCTCAAATTTATCAGTTTGAACAGGTGATGGAGCAATTAGTTTAGTAGGATCGAATGCCGAGTCATGTAGGGACAGGGTCATGATTTCAGCTCACTTTTGGTTGGTTTCTTTTCTAGTCCAAATAGTAACCGTAGAGTAAGCTGTCTTGGATAGTTGTTGTCTAGCGCATTATATTCGTGGAAAATCTTAGGTCCGTACTTGGGAATGCCTTCGAGAGCGAGTGGCTCTAGAAAGTCGTAATAGCCGTGGCTCGTAAGGTCGTGAGCTTTGATGATACCAACGCCGCCAATGATGTTTAGCGTTGGTACCTTGGGTTGACTTAGGGTTTGTGTGGCCGTTAGGGATAGATTTTCTGAATGTGACTTCCCTACAAAAGAATTTATTAGTGCTAATTGACCTTGCGGATTTTCGAGCAGCATGACTTCTGGTATTGGGACGAAAGATTCCATATGAGATAATTGTTGGTTTGTAGAACGATGCCAAGCAGCAGAACCGGTCCTATGTATAAGACAGACTAGATCTAGGATTTCAGATTGTATGTAGGCAGAACATAGTCTAGACTCAGGATACTTTGTTTCGAAAATGGTTTCGAAAACTTTTCCTTTATTTCAGTGCTTTGTGAACGTTGAAATTATTTTGTTAGAATAACGGTATTAGGCCGCACCTTACTGTTATTAAGAGGTTAATAACGACTTACGAATCGATTTTAACTATTGAGCATGTTTTAAGAAGTTAATGCACGAAAAGAGCATTGGGGCGCAACAGAATTCTCGGGCATAGGTGTTAAGCCCATAAACAATGTGGCGCTGGCCTGTTTGGCCCAACGGGGATCTTACGCCTGTTAGTTCTTTTTTTTCTTATTCGTGCATAATTAATTTTTTTGTCATTCCAATTTCTCCTTAGCTTACATTTTACTGAATTAGGCCCTTTGCTTGAGCGTATGTGCACTCAAACTTTCAGCGTTCCGACAAGAAATTGTAATTTGTGCGTATTAGCCTTTGGGGTAATTTATAAATTCATTTTGGATTAATTTCATGACTCGTTTGACTTAAATAACTCCATATAAATATCTTTGGTACAATTTTGAATTTGCATTTTTTTATGGACATTTTTAGCTAAACCAACGTTTAGAGAGAATGCATTTTGGTTGTTTGAATTCGTTGCAAGAACATATATTTTTTTTATACTTCATAAACATACAGTTTTATTTCTGGGAGGAGTAAAGTAGGCGCTAAAAACTTCTTTCGCGGAGCACTATGCGCAAAGAAATTTTCGCGCACAGTGTTGGGTGCAAGAGTTGAGTGGCGCTTGGTGATTGCGTGAGTTACTTCTCACACCTAGTTGCAGATCTACTTTATTTTTATTTGTGCACCAGAAATACTTGCCCTGCGTAAAAGATTTCTTGCGTTTTGATAAAGGCGTTGGAAATATTTGGCGCTGACCCAACTGACGTAGAAAGATTCTTGCGCTCAGTTCCGATTGTGGGCTTATTCAATTTTTTTTTATCGATTCGCGGCTAACTGTTTATTTTTCAACGTTTTAAGAACTTTTTGTAAAAAATTTTGTAATATCGTTGACTTCAAACTTTGCGTCCGGTTAATTAGTTTCACACATAACACATAATTTCTACATGGAACTAACAACGAGCATGATTTCGCGGAACTTAAATATGATTATTTAGTTTATTCTAAGTATTTATGGTCAATAATAGGCTTGGGTGTCAAAAAGGTACAAAACCTATAACCAATTCCCCGACAGGCTCTTTGTAAAAGTAGTCAGGTTCATGACGAATTTTATCAAGGCCTATCCGATAAACGTTGGAGTAGCGCGTATCAAGAATGGACCTATGAGATGACCGATTCGACCTTGGTGGATGTGCTACGATGCGAAGTGCCAAGTGGACAAGATCTGACGCGCGTGCACCCCTCGGGGATAGTAGGTGTCCTTAGTCCCTACTTCCGCGATGAAACATGCCAAGGAAGCCATAATTAAGTCTCGGTTTGTCCGATTCTGTCCGATTTAATCGTATATATTGAAATTTCAGGTCGTCATAACTTAATAAGGAAATAAAAGCAACTTAGCAGTAGATTTTGCCCTTGGGCTAGGTCCCCTTACTACTTGCTCTTGTATTTCAATAAACTCCCTAGTGGAGTAGCCACTATGACGGGGGTCGAAAAAGACGGGTTGAGAGAATTTCCTTACTTCTTCACTCGCGGATGTGTGGCAAGCAATATTAAGCAAAATCGGACTAACTGTGGGCAATTATCCTCTTTTCACTTGTTTAGGGAGTTTCCATTCAGTTTTACAAAACTAACAAAACCCGATTGTTGTGATACGCGAGTACAAGCTTGTGAGACCCAGGTTCAACGTATTTGACCATAATAGCTTTAGGTTCCCTTGTGATTCCTTGTGTGGGAATCTCTCAACATACATCCAGCGGAGTAGAGATTGAGTGTTTGGGGGACATTTACTAATACGGGGAGTGCCACGTATTAGCCCATGAAGCGGTCCTTAGTAATTCAATGTAACGAAGACGGGACTTGCGTTAATCTACATTACTAATCTGAATTTCTTTTAATGCACAAATATCAACTAACAATCGTCAAAGGGTGATTTAGATTGAGTTAAGGTACCTAATGATAATTCCAGATTTTCCAAGGATTATCTTATTATGCGTGATAAATAATCAGATTGTGTTTGACAGATTTATAATGGTGATTAAAGTAATAAAACAAATTATGACACGTTATAATATAGTTTTAGCTATATTGCGGTTCTCGGAAAAGTAACCACTTGGTTTTACTAGCTTTTTTTTTATTCAACGAACGTTCCTCGCCCTAACTGGACTCTTGGGCCGGAACCAGGTTTATTTTGAGTGTTTATGCCTGCAGAGTGCCGCTTAACAAGAGTTAATACAGCGGAACTCGTAGAATACCGAGTGTGCGGGGCGATAGTAAGAACGTATAGAAAACTTAGACTTAGTCTTGTAGCTTGGGTGTAGTATGAGATTATGGTGCCTTTTACTTGCCGATCAAGGCATCTATTTATAAGAAATAATTTTCGTTAATGATAGGAATTGTTAGCATTTGAGGTACGTTGAAAAGCATCTTGGCGCCATAAATCTTTCACGCACAGCACCTTGGCGTGAAAGTTTGCGCATGAATGTTGGCGCGAGAGATTAGCTGCGTTGGGCCCTATGCGCAATAGATTTCTTGCGCACAAATATGTTTTCATGCGTTTTATCTCCTATTTTGTGTTTTATTCGGTTTCATGCCGTATTAAAACTCCTTTAATCCTTATTTCTAGTTTATTCAACTAAAATTCTATTTTAATACTTTTTCTATTTTTTAGGACTATAGGAATTTAATCAGAATGCGACTAGGATTCCTTAATGCTTTTCAATCTTTTCTAGGAAATTAATTGTAGTGAAATTAATTTCCCATATGCTTTAGAACTTTAATTGGAATGCGATTAAAATTCCTTTGACAAAAATCTATCTTGGGCGGTTTACTATTTTTAGCAGATACTTAGAGAGAAGGCTACTATAAATAGTAGTTACTATAAATAGGAACTTTTAGTTTGGGTAATGAGTCAGTCGGTCTTAGGTTGTTCTTCAATCAGGAATACGTTTGCCAAGTGGATGTTTTGTTTCATCATCAAACTTATCGCTTTTAGACGGAGACCAAATGTAGGCGTCTACAGGTAGCAAAAGGTTACAGACAAGTTCACGGCGTTGACTATGATGAAACCTTTTCTCCAGTTGCAAGGCTTAAGGCTGTTCGGGTAATCTTTGCAATTGTTGCATTTCATTACTATGAAATATTAAAAATGGATGTCAAAACTTCCTTCTTGACTGGTTTTCTTGAAGAGACTGTTTTATGACACAGCCGGAGGGTTTTGTCGATCCAAAAAATGCAAGAAAGGTATGCAAGCTCAATAAATTTGTTTAAGGATAGAAGCATGCATCCAGGAGTTGGAACATACGATTTGATGAAGCAGTCAGTGCATTTGGCTTCATCAAGAATCTAAACGAGTCTTATGTATACAAGAAAGCCAGTACGAGTTAGATTGCATTCCTAGTCTTATATGTTGACTACATACTACTTATTGGAAACGACATTCCTATGCTGGAGTCTATAAAGACTTGGCTTGAAACGTTTTTCTGAATAAAGGACTTAGGAGAGGCACAGTACATCTTGGACATCAAGATTTATAGGGATAGATCTAAGAGGATGATTGGATGAAGGGAAAGGACTTACATTAATAAGGTGCTAGCTCGGTTCAATAAGATGGAAGCCAAGAGAGGCCATCTACCCATGACACATGGAATATATCTAAGCAAGACACGGTGTCGTAAAACATTTGATGAGCGTAGAAAGATGAGTATGATTCCATATGCTTCGACTATTGGATCTATCATGTATGTTATAATTTTTACTACGGTTGTTTTGTTCGCACTCAATGCAGCGAGTAGGTACCAGTCAGACCCAGGAGAGGTGCATTGGATTGCTGCCAAGAATATCCTAAAGTGCCTAAAAAGGACATAGGATCAATTTCTAGTCTATGGTGGAACTGATGAGTTGATGGTTTATACGGACGCAAGCTTTCAAACTGACATACAGGATTTAAGATCATAGTCAGGCTTTATGTTTTGCCGTAATGGAGAAGCAGTAAGCTGTAAAAGTGCGAAGCAAAGCACTATTGCGGATGCTACAACTGAAGCCGAGTACATTGTTGCCTCAAAGCAGCAAAAGAAGTTGTTTGGATTAGGAAGTTCATAGTAGCAGTTGAGGTTTTCCCCTCCAACAAGGGACCAGTGGCTTTATCTTGCGATAATAGTTGAATTCCCCAGGAAAAGGAACCAAGGAGCCATCAGAGAGTCAAACACTGTAGGGGGTTTTTTTTTGTCAAAACTTGTTTCCCGTTCTACAAGAGGGGCGGTTCTTTAGAAAACCGTAGATTTTATTACCTCGAAGGAGTCGCCACCAAACATTGTTTAAAGTCTCGTTTGGAAAGACCGCAAGTGACTCTATTTTGGATAAGGCCTTGAATCCTTGAAACGGATGGGTGAGATCCGGGCATGGGAACAAAAATTCTTATTCCGCGAGCTTTAGAAATATTCAAGTACGTTGGCACAACATTGTTTTCGAAAATAAACCCTAGATTAGACTATGTGGGTTTGCATTTAGAGCAAATTGAATCTCTAATTGTATGGTGGTCACTTTTGCTTTAAAGATTGATTTAAGGAACCTAAAGCCGGTTTTTCCAAAAATATCTTTGTTAACCGTGATGTAACCTTTGAATTTTGTTGTATTTAGCATGTTGGTGATGAAAGCAATAAAGCAAATAAAGCAACAACACAATACTAAATAAAGTGCGGAATTAGTAAATACAAGACCCCCTAGAAATGGACTAGGGAGTTGTCCACATTGCCTAGAAAGGGACTAGGCATGTAAAGATGCGGAATTGAAAGTGCGGTATTGAAATTGCGGTATTGAAGTTGCGGTATTGAAATTGCGGTATTGAAAGTGCGGTATTGAAAGTGCGATATTAAAATTGCGGTATTGAAAGGTGCGGTATTGAAATTACAATATTGAAAGGTGCATAATTGAAATTTTTACTTGGGAACATGAGATTCGAACGCCAAGCGGCTCCTTAAAAATAAGTGCGCCCGACACGAATTCAAAGCCAAAAATCTCGACTTGGTAGAGGTTGCTCAACCCAAATGTCCTAGATTTTGCATGTTAAACTTGAACTTGAAAGCTTGAATATTGAAGTTTTGAACTTGAAATAATTGAAGTTTGAACTTGAAATAATTGAAATTTGAACTTGAAATTTGAACTTTAAATGATCCTAGTTTAGGGAAATAACCATGAACAACCCTAAACATGGTGGGATCTTGAAAATTGAAAACTTGAACTTATATATTGAAAATGGAGTTTTGAATCTCAAAAAATTAAACCTTTAAATGTTAAAAGGTGTCATCTTTGATTACCCCATGTTTGAAGAGGATTCTAGTCCAAGAGGTGATTGTAAACAACTTGGACATCCTCGAATCTTGAAAATTTTGTATTTTGCATTTTGAAAAAGTTTGTATTTTTGGAAAACATGTATGATTGTTGCAAGTGGTGTTTTTTAATGATTAAAAACACCAACTTGCTAATCATTTAGAAATCAAAGCAACATAGTTGATTAGAATGGGATTCGGATTTACCTAGTTAGATTTAGGCAAGAGCTCCCAATTGCTTTTGAATTTAGGAATTTTGTATGTGTTTTTGAGGAGTTTTTGAGTTGTATTTTGAGGCGTAATGTCGAAATTACGACGTTGTATTGTTGTTCCCCCCTCTCATTATGCTGAAAATGAGGGGTATTTATAGAAGAAATTGGTGCAAGGCACCAGCACACGTCAGCGTTGGGCGCTGGTGACGTGGATTGAATGCCGCCAAAGCAAGGACGGGGAATCCGTCCTTGTTTCGTCTCGTAGTGTTATACCTGTTGTGCGAATAGTACTAGGTTTTCCGTTTTGTATTTTCTTGGAGGTTAAGGCATCGTTTAGCGTCTAAAAATAAGCCTTTCTCGGGTTTTGAATTCCGGTTTTACGGGACGGGGCCCGGCATGCTCGGTTTGGTGGGTCGGTGCCCGAATTTGACTTGCCTTATATGATTTTGATTGGAAAAGGCTTTGTAAAACCAATGGGATGGTCTACTAGATGAGATTGTACTTGGATTTTGAAATTGAATTTGGAAAATTGTATTTTGTACCGAGAACCGAAAGGGGAACGACCTCGGGGGTTGGATTTTGGATCTTAAATTTGGAAATATTCTTAGCAATTGGGATTTCCCCGTGGAGTTACTCCAATCACCTAAAAAGGATAATGGTATCGTCATCATCCCAAAGGGGAGACACAAATTAGGTGTCTATAGAAGCCCCCACTTTGACTGAGCGTTCGGTTAGGAAAGCGCAAGTCAAAGTATCTCGAAAGGGACGGAGAATGATTAAGATGTTCTGCAATCAAGACCACTCTTTGTACGCCGGTACCTGCATAAAATAGGCGCTAGAAAAAAGGATAGACTCTACCTCGATGCGGTTGGTGATGACTCCGGTTTGTACTTGTATTTTTCCGCCTTCAGTTCAGGACGGAGCTTGGCATCGAAAATTTTGAATTTTAAATCTTGACTTTTTTGAATCTTGAATTTTTTAATACCCGGAGTTAATCCGTTGGGGATGTGCTTTGCTGGGGATAAGAGCTTTTTACTGGCCCTTAAAATTTTGAAATTTCGACTGACTTTCCCGGAGTTTGGGTCCGTTGGGAGTTGAACGCCTGAGTCGTTGTATTTCTTGGACTTTGTATTCTTGAAATATGCATCTGTTTGTATTTGGAGATACAGGTGTATACACGTATTTTCGATGGATGGCTTGATGCGATGTTTGATGCTTGGTGCGGAAGACCGTAGCAGCAAAGGACGTGCAATCAGCACGGGAGACCGCGCGCTGAAGATTTGCGCATGCAGGGGATGCAGCGCTGGGCGCTGGTGCTACGCTTGGTGCGGGGCTGAGCTATAAAAGCTCCCCTTGCCGTGCCATTTTCAGGCACACTTTCTTGAATTCTTTGCTCTTTTCTCTCAAAGGTCGATTAGGCTCTTTCTTTGATCTTGTTCTTGCCTTATCCATGTAAGTATTTCATGTTTTTGCTTATGAAATTACTCTAGGATTGCATGTAGTTTTGATTTTTTCTTACTTTCAAATGATGCTTGTATGCTTAAGCTTTTTGAATCTTGTAGATGACTGTTTGATAGCCACTTGAACTTGAACCGTTGGAACATGTAGTTTTGAATTTTTGAAAGTTTTCTTGAATGTATATTTTTTGTATCGGCTTCGGCATGGATAGCCTAGGCGTTGTTGTGGAATTTGTATACCTGATTTGGCATGGGTAGGCTAGGCGTTGGTGTTTGAACTTGTATACCTGCTTTGGCGTGGATAGCCTAGGTGTTTGAACTTGTATACGTGATTTGGCATGGGTAGCCTAGGTGTTTGAACTTGTATACCTGCTTTGGCGTGGGTAGCCTAGGCGTTGGTGTTGAACCTGTATGCCTGCTTTGGCATGGGTAGCCTAGGCGTTGGTGTTGAACTTGTACCTTGACCTAGAATTCCACTGGGGATTCGTCTTGAATTTTTGACTTTGTTTAGGCTAGTGTAGGGTAGCCCCTAGTTTAGGATTTTGATACCTTGTATTCCACTTGATTTAGTATGCCTCGTCACACTCGGAGGAAGTTCGTCGAATCGTCGGTAGTTCGAGCTGCTGAGGAGGACGCTTCTGATGATGAAGCGGCTGCAATAAATGCGCCCAATGGGGGTATGGTTCCCCGGGATGCGCCTGCCTTTAGTGGTGCTGGTTGGAGCCCTTCCGACCTGGTGTTTCGGCCGGAGTGACACTTGTCTCAGCGGCCTAGCGCTGACATGGTGAGTCTTGTATTGTGCTTTGAATTTGTATCTTGTATTTGTATAGGTTTGGAGTTAACTCGTTCACCTGTTGGCCGATGGAAAGCCGTTTCGTACTTTCTGGTCCTTGGTGGAGGTTCAGAGGGCTTTTAAAGCTCTTCGTGCTGATGAGGAGGCCATGGCGATTTGGTCGCAGACGGGCCTGGCCGACTTCTGGCGTACTATGGGAGGCTGTTCGAGGAGAACGGGGATCAAGCCCCGACTGTGGGCTTTGTGGGAGCGGTGGTGGGATACCACCAACACTTTCCACATGGCATGGGGGGAGATCACCTTTACCCCCCTTGAGTTTGCTATGATCACGGGTCTTCCTTTTTCTGAGAGGAACGTGACCTTTGATCCGGAGCAAACGTGGCGCTCTGCCGCTGCCAGGGACCTGCTTGGCCCTGTTGTAGACTTGTCACATGACGATGCCCATGCTTCTATAACGGTGATCGTGGAGGCTATCTGCGGTGCGGGTGTGTCCGCAGAGCAGAGGGTTAGGCTTTTCCTCCTAGCCTTGGTGAGCAGGGTGATGGTCCCGAGTAGGAACAGTCAGGTGCACATCCGGTTCCTGTCCGTTCTGGGGGACTTGAGAGCTGTTTCGAGCTATAACTAGGGTGGCTTGGCATATAGCCACCTTTTGTATGAGATGAAGCGGGCTTCCCGGACTGCGGTGGGGAGTGACCCGAGCATGGCTGCTTTGTGGAGTGTGCTGGAGGTATTTAAGATTCCTTGTATCTCGTACTTTGTACTTGTATGTTTGTATTTGAACTTGACTGATGTTTTGCTTGCTTCTTGAATGATTTGATATATGAGCACTTTCCGACTTTGGCGTCGGATCTTACTAGAGATGCGGCTTACCCGTATGCTGCCTCTTGGATAGGAGCGGTGCGCAGCAGTGTGCCTCTGGCGGCCTCTCGTGAAGCTTGGAGAGTCCTACCTGCTGACGAGGTAATGTTGGCCCGGCTCTATGTGGAGGCTAGGGGCGATGCTGTTTGCCGCTCTTGGAGGGATTTTGTACACAGGAAGGGGAGCTATGACGACTTCCTGAGGAGGCTGGCTCCACCAGTACGCTTCGTACAGCCGGTGAGCTTTGAACCTTGTATTCTTGTATCCTTGTATTCTTGTATTCTTGTATTGATTGGATGATTGTATGATTGTATGATTGTATGATTGTATGATTGTATGATTGTATATAGGAGGAGGAGGTTGATCCTGAGGATATTCCCCATGCTGATAGGATCCTCCGTTATGAGAACTCGGACGGGGAAGAGGTGGTGGAGACCATCCCTTTTGCTTCTCCTCCGCACCGGAAGTCATATGATGTTGTACCTGAGCATTATGCCGCTGTAAGTACTGTTGCATCTCTTTGAGACTGTTCGTAATCTTGTACTGGGGAATTGATCTTGGATTTTGTATGCAGGCGCCTCGGGCGAGAGTGCGTCGCTGGATGCTCTTGCTGGATTCTTGGAAGAGGCATTGTGCCAAGCTAACCCGGAAGCTTTCTGGCCGGGATAGAGAGGTGTCTTTCTTGATCTTGAAATTTGTATTCTGAAAATTTGAACTTGGATGTTGATTCTTGAAATTGTATTTTGTATAGGAGCGTCGTCGAGACCGTATAGGATCCGTTGGCAGAGAACCTCAAGCGGAGACGTCCTCGAGGCAAGAGGGGCCGAGCTTGGAGCTGGAACAGGGGTCCGGTGCTGGTGCTGATCAGAGGCATTATGATGCTGAGCGGGGAGCTTACCCTTTTGTACATGTTGATCCCACCAGGCATTCGTTTGGAGGTGCAGGCGGTTCACGGCCCTTTGTTTCTTCTCCTCCTGGTTACTATTTCGGAGGAAGTGGTCCTCAGCCCTAGGGTGCAGATTCCTGGGCTTACTATGCAGAGATGGAGAGGATGCGCCAGGCTCAGATGTTTGGGTCGTACCAGTATATGCCGATGCCGCCGCAGTATCAGTATTCCTCTCCTTAGCAGGGAGTTCATCCTACCGCTGGCACACTTCGTATCTCGGAGCAGGATCCTAGTACCCCTGGGACGGAGCTGGATCAGGAGTTAGAGCGCCTCAGGAGCCGGAACACGGGCAAGGCACCTGTGGTTGATATCACTGCTGGTGACGACTCGGACTGACCTTGCATGGTAGCGAGTTCCAGCTTGCCTGGGTTGATCGATTTTGTATAGGTTGTATTGTATTGTATTTGTATGTATTGAAATTTGAATTTTTGTATGGTTTGTATGGCTTTGAACTTTGAATTGGTTTGCAAAATTTGAAGATTAGTTTTTTTATATGCTTGAATGTTTGGAATTGTATGCGTTGTGTGTGCCTTGAAATTTGTGGCTAGATGCATGCATGAGAATTTTGCCAAAAAATTTTGAAAATATTTGCCCATTTTTTCGGGTGTATATACCCACTATAAGCCCCCACTTTGACTGAGGTTTTTTGGTTAGGAAAAGCGCAAGTAAAAGTATATTCAACTCTTGCTATGCATATGCAGACTCGACTTAGGACGCCGATCTAGGAATTGGATACTTGAATTTTGAAAATGACCCGAAATCTGCCCGAAGCGTTGATCCGGACTGCTTGAAGTTGCGCGGTTTGCGGCTTTGGAATCTTGAGTAATGAAGGTTGTACTCTGCTGTGCGAAACACTAAAGAGTGTGTACTCGGAGTCATAAGAGAGGACGGTGGCCTTGTCCTTAGATGTAGGCCCCTGCGTCTGGCGCAGGCTTGGCGCCTGACGCTCGTGGGCTGTCGTGCAAGCCGACTCTTATAAATAGGGAGCTTGTTGGATCATTTCTCGCATCAATCCTTCCCTGCTATCATTGCATACTGCTTCCTCTCGAAAAGAAAAGAAAATATGGCTGTGTCCTTTGAGGGTGCCTTGAACTCGTGACTTGGTTCGCTAGGCAAATTGGAGAAAAGGGAGCTTGATGGCATGCATCTTGGGGTGCTCGTATCTTTCCGATTTGTAAAATTGGATTTAGACTTCATTCTTGTTGCTCTGGAGGCTTAGGATCCGAATCATCATGTCTTCCGTTTTGGAAATAATGAGGTATGTCCCCTCCCTGAGGAATTTAGTGCTATATTGGGGTGGCCCATCATGTTGGAGCCATGCATGCCCAGTGTTGAAGAACACTTTTTCTTGAGTTTTGAAAGGTATTTGGGCTTGAAGCCCCCACTTTTGAGTGCTGTTGTATATGGCAGAGGGGTGGATTTGTCCCTATTGGTCACCTACTTTGCTGGGCTTGATGTTCGCAAAGTATTTCGCCTGAGAGCCTTGAGTTTTTGTATATTCGCTCGCTTTCTCTTTTCGAAACAGGGGTCTGGCAATGGTGATGCCTCCCTAATAGAAATTGTAGAGCAGTTTGCTAATGGTCGGGACCCAATGCCGCTTGTGATTGGCGAAACATTGACGGGCCTTGATATGCTGAAGTCGGACCCCTCTTCCTTGACATCGGGAAGTTTGGTGTTACTCCAAGTAAGGATTTGGAGCTTTCTTGTATGTTGAATTTGTACTTGTATTTGAATTTTGAATACTGAATTTTGAAATGTGGTTCTTGTATACTCCCCAAGGTTTGGTTTATGGAGAGGCTCATGTTGGTGGCACCACTGGAGAACATGGCGAGCTATAATAGAAAAGGATTCACTGTGCGGCCCATGCTGCATGGCCGGCTTTCATTGGATGAGTGGCGGTGCGCACTCTCTGGGGTTGAATCTTGTATAAGGTAGGTAGTTCCTTGGTGGGGAATTGCTGCCATGAGACACGCCCCTGGTTCTACCGCTTTGAGGGTGCCAAGCCTCACAATGCTGGTCTTCTACTCACCTGCTCAAGTGATGAGACAATATGGCTTGAAACAGGAGATCCCGGACTGTACTGAAGAGAACCCGAAACCTGATGTGCTGAATGCGAATCGACTTGAAATTTGGAGGCGGTATTGGGTTGCCAAACCGTTCTTGAGTATCCAGTTCCCACCTGAGTCAGTTACTCTGTCTGCGGGGTATATTGTATGGATGAGAGGCCTAAGCCAGAGGGACATTTTTTTCTCTTGACCAGCTAGAGCCCGAGGTTCTAGAGCTAGACGTCCTGCATCAACTGACTATGAGGAAGGTGATGGGAGTGTGGCCCATCCGGTGCTTGACCGTTGAGAATCCAGAGGAGGTTCGTCGTCCTCCCGTCTTGGAAGGCTTGCAAGTTCCTTCTCCCGCCGCTTGGGCAAAGGTAATATTGATGATTGATTGCGGGAGGAGTCAGGGGATAGTACTTAAGGTGCCAGGACTCGAGAGCATAGTCGCCCGACTCTAGATCTTTGTAGGCTAAATGTGTTTGGAACGAATTGTGTTTGGAATGTGTTTGGAAGATGTGTTTAGGAAGTGAAAAGGCTTTTGAACTTTGCTTCACTTGATCCTGACTTTGTATTTGAATTAGCTTTGAAGGCCTTAGGGCCAAATAAAGAGTTATTGTGTTAAATTCCGCTTGAACATGCTTTGCTTTAAATTGGCACATTTGGAATAAAAACAACAACAATTTTGAATTTTGAATTTTGAATTTTGATTTGATTTTTAGGATGCCCTTAATTGAGGAAATTTTGTAATATTTTTTTTTGTATTAAAGTGGCCGGGGCTCGAAATGAGGTTGCCTACGTGTCCCGTTAGGGAATCAGGACGGACGTAGTTCTGACTACCTTACAAGACTTGAATTTGGATTCTTGAATTTGAACATGGAACTTAGACATTGAACTTCTTGAGTTGATCGAGGTTGGTCAGAGATTTGAATTCTGTACCGTTGATGTCTGTTAGTTTGACTGCTCCCCCGGAGAGGATTTTATTGACAATGTATGGGCCTGCCCAGTTGGGTTTGAATTTTCCCCTTGGGTCCATGGTGCTTTTGCGAAGGGCTTTCAGGACAAGCTCGCCTTCCTTGATATTTCGGGTTCTGACCTTTTTGTTGAAATGTCTGGCCACTCGACACTGATAGACTTGTACATGGTGAGCGGCTTGAAGTCGTCGCTCATCGAGCATGACTAGTTTATCATATCTGGCTTGTACCCATGCAGCTTCTGGGATTTTGCTTTCGAGAACTATCCTTAGAGAAGGTATCTCTAGCTCGATAGGTTGTACTGCTTCCATTGCACAGACCAATGAGAACGGAGTTGCACCAGTTGAAGTGCGAATTGAAGTTCGATACCCCACAATGCGAAATGCAGCTTTTGGGGCCAGTCCGTGTAATTGGTAGTCATTTTCATGATGATGGTCTTGACATTCTTGTTGGCTGCTTCGACTGCCCCATTGGTTTGCGGGCGCTAAGGTGAAGAGCGATGATGTTGAATCTTGTACTCGGTGAATAGATCTTCACACTCTCCTTGAAAATGGGTTCCCTGGTCACTGGTGAACTCGTGAGGAACGCCGTATCTGCATATTATGTTTTCTTGTATGAACTGGGCCACTTGCTTGGAACCCAATATTTTTAATGACCTGGCCTCGATCAATTTGGTGAAATAGTCGATGGCGACCAGTATGAACTCATGACCCCCGGTGCCTGTTGGAGTGACTTTGCCGATGACGTCGATACCCCAGGCTGAGAACGGCCACGGTGATGATTGGTAGTGATGGAGGAATGTGCTTCAGATTCGAACACTTCTGACATGTAGGACATTTTTTGACAAAGAAGTAGCAGTCCCGTTCGAGGGTAGTCCAATAGTATCGTGCCCTGATGATCTTGAGGGCTAGCATTTTCCCATTCATGTGGGTGCCACAGAGTCCAACATGTATGTCGTCCATGACTCTTTGAGCTTCGTGCTTGTCAACACATCGGAGGTTAGGACCGCCAAGGGACCTTTTGTATAGAATGCCGCCTTCCATGATGAAGTTGGTTGATTGTAGTCGTAGAGCCCTTTGATTTTTGCTTGAAAAGTGCGGGGGATACTCGGAATTTTGTAGATACCTTTGAATGTCTGTAAACCAAGGCTCATCTTCGTCTTGCTCGACGTTGTCAATAGCATGGACATATGCTGCTTCTTGACGTGTCTCAATTGTAAGTGGCATTTCAGCCATGCTGCTTGGGATGTTGATCATTGAGGCCAGTTTTGCCAGTGCATCGGCGAATTGATTCTCCTCTCTCTGGAGGTATGTATAGCGAAGCTCTTCTATTTGTTCAGACAGTTGTTCGAGATAGGACTAGTATGGAGCTAAGATCTCGCTTCTTACTTTCTATTTGCCGGAAATTTGATTGATGATTAGGGAGGAATCCCCGTACACTCAAAGTTTCTGGACGCCCAATGCTAATGCGGCTTCCAGGCCCATGATGCATGATTCATATTCTGCCGCATTGTTTGTGACGTTGAATTGTAGTTTTGCTGATATCGGGATGTGGGTGCCGTCTGGAGCTACTAGGATTACTCCAACACCACATCCGTTCTGGTTGGAAGCACCGTCAAAATGCATTGACCAAATTTCATCACTGGTCATTAAGATTTGCTCGTCGGGTAAGTCGTAATCTTCCTCTTCTGCCTCGACAGGACAGTAGGCTAGGAAATCTGAGACTACTGAACCCTTGATAGACTTCTGTGGAATGTATTTGAGGTCGAATTCTGCTAGCATGACCAACCATCTGGACAACCGCCCGTTGAGTGCTGGTTTTTCGAATAGATACTTGAGAGGATCCGCTTTGCTGATCACATGTATTGTATGGGAGAGCATGTAGTGCCGCAGTTTCTTTGTGGCCCAAACCAAGGCGATGCTGAGTTTCTCGATCTGAGTGTATTTGGTCTCGTACTCGATCAGCTTTTTGCTTATGTAGTATACGGCGTTCTCCTTGCCTTCAATTTCCTGGGCAAGCATAGCCCCCACTGCTGAATCAGTTGTTGTGAGGTAGAGCCTGAGGAGAATCCCTGGCATGGCTGGCTTTAGTACTGGTGGGTTGGAAAGGTAGATCTTGATTGTTTCGAATGCATGATGACAGTCGTCATCCCATACCTTGGGCTCGCTTTTTCGGAGCTTTCGAAATACTGGTTCACATATCATTCTGAGTCTTGAATGAACCTGCTGATATATTGTAGTCTGCCGAGAAAACCCCGAATTTCCTTTTCATTCGCTGTTGGTTCCATCTCGAGAATTGCTTTGATTTTTGAAGGGTCATCCTCTATGCCTCGAGAGCTGATAACATATCCGAGTAACTTGCCTGACGTTACCCCGAATGCGCACTTTTTAGGATTGAGCCTCATGTTGTATTGTCTGAGCATGTTGAAAAACTTTCGAAGTACCGAGGTATGCTAGTGCCGTTCTTTGGATTTGACAATCATGTCGTCGACATATACCTCGATTTCCCTGTGAATCATATCGCTCATGATGGTTGTGGCTATTCTTTGATAAGTTGCTCCTGCGTTCTTTAGTCCGATCGGCATAACTGTATCCCACTGAGTGATGAAGGTTGTCTTCTCCATGTCTTCCTCTGCCATGGGAATCTGATTGTAGCCTGCATACCCGTCCATAAAAGAGAGTAAGGCGTGATTTGCGGTGTTGTCGACCAAGATGTGGATGTGAGGCAATGGAAAACCGTCTTTAGGGCTGGCCCTGTTAATATCCCTGTAGTCCACACACATTCGTACTTTGCCATCTTTCTTTGGAACTGGGACGACATTTGCGATCCATTCTGGATATTTTGCTTCTCGAATAAACCCGGCCTCTAGCTGCTTGGAGACCTCTTCTTGAATTTTGAGGGAAATATCCGGTTTCATGCGACGGAGTTTCTGCTTGATGGGTTTTGAACCTGGAATAAGGGGAATTGTATGCTGACCGATGCTTGGATCAACCCCTGGCATATCATGATAGGAGCATGCGAAGACGTCTACATACTCTGAAAGTAGCTTGATAAGATCGTCCCACTCTGCTTGAGAAAGAGTTAAACCAATCTGAACTAGTTTTGAGTCACCGTTGTTAGAAAGGTTGATTTTTTCTGTTTCCTCAATTATGGACGTCCTGTTTTCATGATTTTCGATAGCTTTTAGAAATTCAAAGTCAGTTTCTTGTGAAGCAAAGTTGTTTGGATTAGGATTATGTTTTGAATTAGGACTCGAAGAGTCGGGAGAAATTGAAGTGTTATTGAAATCAGCAATCATACATCGACTATTTTGACTTGAAGCTCGGCCTTTAGAGGCTCTTGATTGATGCAAGACTCTAGTTCTAGACACTTAGACTCATTGCTAGACTCATATTCAGACTCATCCTCAGACTCGGACTCGCTCATCATAGATCCTTCGCCCACAGTAATCTTGAACATTTTGCCATTTGGAGCAGTTATCTTGAGAGACTTGCTCCAGCCATTGACCATCTTCTCGCTTGGAGTAATTAGCTTAGATGGGTCGAAATCTTCGATTTGAGTGATCATTTGAACCATGGCGTCTTCGGCAATGATTGGGGTTATTTCCTGGCCAAATAGTAGACCAAAAGCTGATGAGTCAAGGCATTCAGGTGAAGCCCTATCTTGTATTGGAGGAGCATCCTCTAGAAAGTGACAGTCTTGAAAGATCTCGAATCCAGGGTAAAGGATCCCCTTTGAAGAGTCATAGAAAGGTTCTGGGAAGTCGAAGTACAAGTCATCCTCTCCTTCTTTCACGAATTGCCCATTGAGTGTGAGTTGATGAGGAGGTATTTTTAATTGATCATTTCCAGCTCGACGGGCCTTTAGCTTAGCCTTTTGCTGCTTGTCATCGAACTTAGTCGGCTTGTATCCCAGTACGCATCAGTTGGTATGTCCTTGGGCCTTGAAAGGAGATTCGGTGGGCGGTAGCAGAGTAGTTCCCAAGAAGAGCCCACGCTTGTTCATCATGCATTTTGCTATGGGATTCATTCTGGATTCGATGGCTCCAACTTCAGCACTGAATCCCCAAAGGTGTTCGTCGTTGTCATCATGCTCGATTAATATCAAGGCCTTGTCGGCTATTTTGGTCCTTGGATGGGACGCATGTAGGGTAATGACGTTTCCTTGGACCTCCATTCGAACCTTCTGGTGGAGTGAGGATGGCACTGCTTTGAGGTCATGGAACCAAGGTCTTCCCAATAGGAGATTGAAACTTGCTTTGATGTTGAGCACTTGAAAGCTCACTTTCCGCTCGATTGGTCCTGTGCAGAGTAGTAGAGTGAGAGTTCCCATTGCTTCCTGGCGAGTGTTGTCATAGGCACGAACACCTTGGGAGGAAATAGAAAAGTCACTAGGGGTGAAACCCAGATTTTCAGCAGTGCGAAGAGGACACACATTGATGGCTGATCCATTGTCCACTAGAGTCATGGGGATGATCTTGTCTTTGTATTCGACGGTCAGATAGAGAGCCTTATAATGGCTTGCCCCCTCAGGTGGGAGTTCTTCATTAGTAAAGGTCATTCCTTCTTCCAGATTTATAAGCAACCCGATCAATTCTTTAGGAGTGAGTTCTGGGGTGACATTCAATTTGACCAAAGCATTGATAAGGGCATTGCGGTGTTCCATAGAGGAAGCCATGAGTTGCCAAATATTGACCTCTACCTTAGTGCTCTTCAGTTGCTTGATTAGAGGGTTCTCCTCGGTGGGTAGAGGAACATTAGTTGTCGGTGCCGTTCCGTTGGCAGGCTCTTGAATTCCACCAGACCTAGTCATGACTTGTACACTGTTTTCTGCCTTGGGGTCCAAGTACCAGTCGGCGCTCACGATTTCTTGGCATTCATCATTAGAGATGTTTTCGATAGGAGGGTCCTGATATGTGTCTTCATCATCGCTGGCCCAGATTCCGCAAATGTCTCCTTGAGGTAACCTAGAGTCCGAGTTTTCACTTGGCTGCACAAGGTGTGGCACAGGCCTTTGGTTGTGAAATATTTCCTCTACCTCGAATGGGCCCACAACATGGAAAAGAGTTTCTTGATTGTCTTCGAGAGCCCTTATGCGAGCCTCCGCTTCCTCAACACGTTCATAGAGCTCTGCTACAGCTGCTGCTAGTGAAGTCATCTTGAATAGGATTTTGAGAGGAGGAGTCTGAGCACCTAGTTAGGACATGATTTTGAACTTTAGGAATTGAACTTCCCGACACATGATATGATATGCATGCAATGAATGAGACCTAGACTTGACTCTAAGTGCCACTCCGAAGATTCGGGATTTTGGATTTGAGAGGAGCGTTCATTCTTTTGTGAAGATTGACTCTTTGTACTAGGACATGGAAAGTCGAAAAGAATATTTCGACCTATTGGAAATTGGACTTATTTGAAGGGGATTTCAACCCGCTCGAGAATTCGGAAATTGGACTGTACTAGAAAATTGAATTTTGTATTATTTCAAGGGAATTTTAACCCTTCAATATTTTAGGGGGATTTCAACCTATTGGACTTGGAGTATTTGAAGGGAGTTTCAACCCGATTGAAAAGGGAATTGACTTTGTATTATTTCAAGGGAATTTCAACCCGTCAATATTTTAGGGTGATTTCAACCCATTGGATCTGGAATATTTTAAGGGAAGTTCAACCCGCTTGAGAATTGGAATTTGTATTATTTTAGGGGAGTTTCAACCCGTCGGAAAATTGGACTTGTATTATTTTAGGGGAGTTTCAACCCGTGGATAGAATTTGAACTTGTATTATTTCAGGGGATTTTCAACCCGTTGAATGGAATCTCGAACTTGTATTATTTTTGGGGAGTTTCAACCCGTTGGAAATGTTTTGAATTTTGTATTGGGGAGCAATGGAAAGCAAGATTCCTTTGTAGCTTGAAGATGAATTTGGAATTTGAATTTGGCTTGAAGCTTGAACTTTGAAATGGAAAGGACGCACTTTGTATGTAGAACATTAGGCTTTGTATTTGGAAAATCCGGCATTATGTCGTCGTGGATTTGAAACATTGAATTTAGGAACTTGAAAGTCCGGCATTATGCCGCCGTGGACTTGGAATCTTGAAGTATAGGACTTTGAGGTTTGAAATATAGAATAGAAAAGTTTGCATTACGACGGCATGAATTTGGAATTTGACCCTTAAAGTTGGATTTGGGTTTTGAACTTGCAACTTGAAACTCGAAATTTGAACTAGAAAATTCGTCATCATGGCGCCGTTGGATTTGAGGTTTGAGTTTGGAAATGGAAATTTTGACTAGGACATCCGGCATTATGTGCCGTTGGATTGAGTCTTGAATTGAAGCTCGAAACTCGAAATTTGAATTTAGAAAGTCCGGCATTATGGCGCCGTTGGATTTGGATTTGAAAATTGAGGTTCTAGAAAATTCGGATTTGAACTTGAAAACTCGATATTTGGACTAGAAAATCCGTCATTATGACGCCGTTGGATTTGAATTTTGAAAATTGAGGTTTGGATTTGAAAATTTGGATTGAATTTGAAACTCGAAATTTGGACTAGAAAATCCGGCAATATGACGCCGTTGGATTTGAATTTTGACTTGAAAATTTGAGGTTTGGACTTGAAAATCCGGCATTATGACGCCGTTGGATTTGAGCTTTGACTCGAAAATTTGAGGTTTGGACTAGAAAAATCCTGCATTATGACGCCGTTGGATTGAATTTTGAACTTGAAACTTGGAATTTGGACTTGAAAAATCCGGCATTATGACGCCGTTGGATTGAATTATGAATTTGGCATTTGTGCGTGAGGCGTGTTTAAGGGTTTTGAATCAAATGGAGTGACACTCCTAAAGACCCTAAAATCGGCGAATTAGATGCATGAGGTTTGAATGATGCTCCTAGGGGTTTGGCTTCCTAGTTGGAGGCTAATTCGTTTTGGCAAGCTAGAACTCGAGGTTAGGCATTCACTCGTGCAAAGACGCCCACACAATGCACAAGTAGCATGTTGTCACACTAGTCATGAATATGAATGCGACATGCAAAGTTCTCAACCTAAGGTCGGTCTAAGTTTTGTATGATGCAAGTAGTCGGCTTTGGGTGTCAAAAGGTACTCGACTAAGAGACGGATCCGGCGACAAGCTTTCACATCCGCCTAAGGGAAGTGTGTGTCGGCAGACTGCCTCCATACTTGACATCGGGAATGTCAAGTAAATGCCAAGTTTCGGTAGGCGCGGAAATGGTCACACACTTTGGTCGGGAACTGTATGGAGAGTAACCATTTCGTTGCCCCCGGGGCTAGCCCGAATGTAGAACACATCTGTTTGGGCAAAGGTAGAAATTCATTTTGCACAATATGGTTTTCGAAAAATGCATGAAATGCCTAGAAATTGAAATTAAAATCGTACTTGAATTTGTATTTGTAAAGCCCGTTTTTCGGTACTTGTTCACGAGGTTTGGGAGCGTCCTTCCAGATTCAAAAATAAAATAACTCCCAACACGAAAAGTTGGGCGCAGAGGCTGCGCCTGGCCCCAGTGCTGGCATCCAGTACTTAAGTAGATCAGTGGCTTGTTGTTCGAAATCTGCCCGCATTTTCGAATTGAAATTAGTAAAATCCCTAGCAAAGTCGCCAGAATTGTAGGGGGTTTTTTGTGTCAAAACTTGTTTCCTGTTCTACACGAGGGGCGGTTCTTTAGAAAACCGTAGAATTTTTGTACCTCGAAGGAGTCGCCACCAAACATTGTTTAACGTCTCGTTTGGAAAGACCGCAAGTGACTCTATTTTGGATAAGGCCTTGAATCCTTGAAACGGATGGGTGAGATCCGGGCACGAGAACAAAAATTCTTATTCCGCGAGCTTTAGAAATATTCAAGTACGTTGGCACAACATTGTTTTCGAAAATAAACCCTGGATTAGACTATGTGGGTTTGCATTTAGAGCAAATTGAATCTCTAATTGTATGGTGGTTACTTTTTCTTTAAAGATTGATTTAAGGAACCTAAGGCCGGTTTGTCCAAAAATATCTTTGTTAAGCGTGATGTAACCTTTGCATTTTGTTGTATTTAGCATGTTGGTGATGAAAGCAATAAAGCAACATCACAATACTAAATAAAGTGCGGAATTAGTAAATACAAGACCCCCTAGAAAAGGACTAGGGAGTAGGTCCACATTGCCTAGAAAGGGACTAGGCAAGTAAAAATGCAGAATTGAAAGTGCGGTATTGAAATTGCGGTATTGAAATTGCGATATTGAAAGTGCGGTATTGAAAGTGCGATATTGAAATTGGGGTATTGAAAGGTGCGATATTGAAATTGCAATATTGAAAGGTGCATAATTGAAATTTGTACTTGGGCACATGAGATTCGAACGCCAAGCGGCTCCTTAAAAATAAGTGCGCCCGACACGAATTCAAAGCCAAAAATCTCGACTTGGGAGAGGTTGCTCAACCCAAATGTCCTAGATTTTGCATGTTAAACTTGAACTTGAAAGCGTGAATATTGATGTTTTGAACTTGAAATAATTGAAGTTTGTACTTGAAATAATTGAAATTTGAACTTGAAATGATCCTAGTTTAGGGAAATAACCATGAACAACCCTTAACATGGTGGGATCTTGAAAATTGAAAACTTGAACTTGTATATTGAAAATGGAGTTTTGAATCTCAAAAAATTAAACCTTTAAATGTTCCCATCCCCAGCGTGTATATTGAATATGTAGTTGACCATCCCATCCCCAGCTATTACTCTAAGGATATGACTCCAGAAAAGCACTGTGCGTGGGCGAACCACATGTCGCTAGTGATGGATCTTATTCTTGGCTCTATCCCCAATGATTGGAGTGCAAGGGTCATTGCATACGATCCGTGGGCACTCCTAAGGCATCTTACGGATATATGTCGTGGTAGATTCCAACATGGTGGTCAACATGTCGACCAAAATGTTTTTGAATTGGTAAATTCATTTGAGGATTTAAAGCTTAATGCTCCACTAGGTTGTTGCTTTGATGTCGAAAGACAAAAGCAAAGGAAAGGGTCATTGAACTTGAAATGACAGAGCGGACACCAATCAGAACTCATACAAAGAAAATGATTGGGCTTCTCAACCGGCTTGAGTTACTTGGTGATCCATTCCCAGATTCTGCAGCTGCGGGAATACTTTTGAATTCTCTTCACCCTGGTTATAAGAAATTCAAATTACTCTATTTCTCTTAGAAAAGGGAGAATACTCTTAGTGAACTAATTTAATTGCTTCATCAGTATGAATTGGACTTTTTATGTGATAAGCAAGCATCGCAAAAAGTAAAGAGTAAGAAAATCAAGAAAAAGGTTACGGGGAAGATCCAAAGCAAGGGTGCATCTCCATCTACTTCAGGAAGGCAAGTGGCGCCTTCCAAGAAGAAGATGAAGAAGGATCGTTCTCCATCTACATCGCAATGCTTCAATTGTAATTAAATTGGTCATTACAAGCGAGATTGCCCAAAATTAAAGGAAGAGAAGAAGGACGGAAACGTTGCTTGTCCTTCAGGTATGTATGTTATACATTGTAATCTTGCAAATTCTACTTCTTGGGTATTAGATACTGGTTGTGGCTCACACTTATGTTCCAATTCGCAGCGACTAAGGAGAAGTAGAAAGCTTGATAAAGGCAAGATGGATCTACGCGTGGGAAATGGAGTACGGATTGCTGCATTAACCGTAGAATCTTATTTATTTCTTTGCCTAGTGGTTTTGTTTTGGAACTAGAAAACTGTTACTATGTTCCTACTATCACCAGAAACATCATTTCCGTTTCAAGTTTGGATTCTAAAGGTTTTAGTTTTCAATTTAAAGACAATAGTTGTTCTTTTTCTTTGAATGGAATGTTTTATGGTTCAGCACAACAAGAAAACGGTCTTTATGTGCTAGATACGAGTAAACACATTTATAACATAAATACCAAAAAGGCTAAAACTGGTGATTCGGATCTCACATTTCTGTGGGATTGTCGATTAGGCCATATAAACACAAAGCGCATGGAATTACTTCAACGGAAAGGAATTCTAGAATCATTCGACTTAGAGAAGATTGATCAATGCGAATCTTGTTTACTTGGGAAAATGACAAAGCAACCTTTCTCAAAGGTGGGAGAAAGAGCAAGCGAACTACTAGGGCTAATACATACGGACGTATGTGGGCCTATGAGTACGAAAGCTAGAGGTGAGTTTAGCTATTTCATAACGTTTACGGACGACTTCAGTAGATATGGCTATATTTACTTAATGAAGCACAAGTCTAAATCATTTGAGAAATTCAGAGAATTTGAAAATAAAGTAGAGAATCAACGTGGCAAGAAAATCAAAGCTCTAAGATCGGATCGAGGAGGTGAATATCTTAGCCACGAGTTTGATGACCATCTAAAAGAATGCGGTATTCTTTCTGAATTGACTGCTCCGGGGACACCTCAACGGAATGGAGTGTCGGAACAGAGAAACAGGACCTTACTCGATATGGTCAGGTCAATGATGGGTCAGGCCGAACTTCCTTTACAATTCTGCGGACATGCGTTGCAAACTGCAGCACTCACACTGAATCGTGCTACGTCAAAAGCTGTTGAAAAGATTCTAAAGTTGTCTTTTCTGAAGATTTGGGGTTGCGAAGCATATGTGAAGCGATTAATTTCGGACAAGCTACAACCTAAATCCACCAAATGTTTTTTTATTGGGTATCCAAAAGAAACTATGGGGTATTACTTCTACAATAAGTCAGACAACAAGGTTTTCGTTGCTCGTGACGGTGTCTTTTTGGAAAGAAATCATATTTCCAAATTGACAAGTGGGAGAATAATAGACCTCGAAGAGATTCGAGACGAACAACGAACTCAGAACTCTTTAGAAGCAATTAAGATTAATGAACCTCCAAGGTCTTTAGAAGAGCCAGTGGGAGTAGTTCCTCAAAACGTTGTTGCCCCTCGTAAGTCAAGTAGAACTATTTTTCAGCCGGACAGATGGACAGGCGTCCTATTGACTGAAAACTTAGACGTTCTCATATTGGATAGTGATGAACCTATGACTTAAAAGTAAACTATGACGAGCCCAAGCTCCACTAAATGGTTAGAGGCCATGTAATCTGAAATAGACTCCATGTCTGAAAATCAAGTCTGAGATTTGGTTGATTTGCCGGATGGGTTCACACCTATCGGATGCAAATGGGTCTTCAAGTTGAAGAAAGACAAAGATGGAATTGTATACATATACAAAGCTAGATTGTTAGCAAAAGGATACAGGCAAGTTCACGGCGTTGACTACGATGAAACCTTTTCTCCAGTCGCGATGCTTAAGTCTATTCGGATAATCCTTGCGATTGCCGCGTTTCATGACTTTGAAATATGGCAAATGGATGTCAAAACTGCCTTCTTGAACGGTGTTCTTGAGGAGACTGTGTTCATGACACAGCCAGAGGGTTTTATCTATCAAAAGAACCAAGGAAAGGTATGCAAGCTTAAAAAGTCCATCTATGGACTAAAGCAGGCATCAAGGAGTTGGAATAAACGATTTGATGAGGCAGTCAATAAGTTTGGCTTCATCAAGAATCAGGACGAATCTTGTGTATACAAGAAGGTCAGCGGGAGTAAAATTGCATTCCTAGTCTTGTATGTTGACGACATACTACTAATTGGAAACGACATTCCTATGTTGGAGTCTGTAAAGACTTGGCTCGGGAAGTGTTTCTCAATGAAGGACTTAGGAGAGGCACAATACATATTGGGCATCAAGATCTATAGGGATAGATCTAAGAGGATGATTGGACTAAGCCAAAGCACTTACATTGACAAAGTGCTAGCTAGGTTCAATATGATGGAAGCCAAGAGAGGCCATCTACCCATGTCCCATGGCATATATCTAAGCTAGAATCAGTGTCCCAAAACATCTGATGAGCGTAGAAAGATGAGTGGAATTCCATACACTTCGGCTATTGGATCAATCATGTTTGCTATGATTTGTACAAGGCCGGATGTTTCGTTCGCACTCAGTGCAACGAGCAGGTACCAGTCAGAACCAGGTGAGGCGCATTGGATTGCTGCCAAGAACATCCTAAAGTACCTGAAAAGGACTAAGGATCAGTTTCTGGTTTATGGTGGTACAAATGAGTTGATTGTTAAGGGCTATACGGACGCAAGCTTTCAAACCGACAGAGATCATTTCAGATCACAGTCTTGGTTTGTGTTCTGCCTCAACGGCGGAGCAGTAAGCTGGAAAAGTGCTAAGCAAAGCACTATTGCGGATTCTACAACTAAAGTCGAGTACATTGCTGCCTCAGAAGCAGCAAAGGAAGCTGTTTGGATTCGGAAGTTCATCGAAGAACTTGGTGTTGTCCCCTCCATTAAAGGACCAGTGGGTTTGTATTGCAACAATAGCGGAGCCATTGCCCAGGCAAAGGAGCCTAGGAGCCACCAGAAGTCCAAGCACGTACTGCGGCGATTTCATATACTTCGAGAGATCGTTGAAAGAAAGGAAATCGAGATTTACAAGGTTGAACTTACGACAACGTCGCGGATCCATTGACTAAACCGTTGCCACAAGTGAAACATAACGCACATGTAGCAACCATGGGAATCAAGCTTGTTGGAGAATGGCTTTGATTTTCTAAGTATTATTTTAGAACATCTGTTAGATCTATGTTTAAAACAATTGGTTTAACCATTTCATATGTATGAAATTTATTTATTTCATATTCATTTAATTGTGGTTTAGAATTATATGATAAGTCCATGTGATTCAAATCATTCAATTGGGATGTCAAGATGGATTCTTCGACAAAGAAACACCCATAAGTGAACTTGAATATTGAAGTCACAAAGGATCCCTAATCCAGGTCATTGAAAGGTGGACGACCAATGACTAATGAAGATTAGATTGCAAGTAGATTACTTAGTTCTGTTTCTTGAACTAGAGTGACTGGATGTCAGAATCTTTTGCATAGATACTTATTGGATCTTGTATCGGATTGACCATGAGAACACTTTAAGAGATTAAAGTCATGTCATAGGTAGTTCTCATTAATGGTGATTAGAAACCGTTCCTCATAACATGAGCGATTATGTCTGCTCGTTTGAGAATTAGTTCGCATTGATACTAGCTAAACGTCGCACCGTAAAAGGAGGCTATAAAAGCAATTATTGGGCGTACTATGAATCAAAGTGAGTGTTCATAGATTGCAAGAATGGATTATCCTCCTATCTTTGATCGGATATGGTGTTATTGTGTAACAAGGCCTCTCGTAGAGTTAGATACTGTAAAATGCATGGCCGTGCTCAGAATGGTTAAGGCTTAACCTTCTGCAAAAGTTTAACAGTTGAGCTCTGTAATCCGAGAAACACTTCTGGACCTAATAAGGATGGCTTGGATCTTACCTTATGTTCAGTAAGTAACACTAAGTGACAAAGGAATGTGGATGCACACTTGTCTGAATGACAAGTGGGAGATTGAAGGAAATATGTCCTTCACACAAGGTGCATTAAGTCTAATACCAAAGGTTCAGATTAATTGCGAACAATTAATTCAGTGAGATCAAGTGATCGGAACAGCTAGCTGGAGCAATGCTTCCGATGATTGAGTTCTAATGGATATTGAACTCACAACTTACTCTTGACTGAACCTACAAGGTCACACCAATGACACGTAACAGATCACCGGATTAAATGAATCGGAAATTCATTTAATAGCCTTTCGGGATTTAAGTTGGAAACGTATTATACGATACGACCTTGCATCGGAATCGTATATCGTATCGCGAATATTCGTAAGCTAGGCGAGACGAATAAATCGTATCGTACGACGGTGATTCGTCGTATACGAAACGATAAATAATATTTCGGAAATATATTTAATCGCGAATACGAGGAGGGGCCCACGAGCCGAGTGCACGAAGCACTCAAGGCCCATGGGCGCGAGCACGACTAGGCGAGCAAGCAAAGCAAACGCACCAGCAGCGAGGCCCTTGTGGCGCGGAGCTGTGCGCGTGCGGTCGGGCCAAGACCACGACACAGCAGCAGCGCGGCCCATGGCCCACTGGTTGTGCGTGTCCGTGTGTTTGGCGTGCGGGCTTGCTAGCCGGCCTTGCCTCATGGCTTGGTCGGTTAGTAAGGTTAAGTAAATAACCTTATAACCTACTTTCCAACTTAGCACAATCATAAAACACAATACACACAATCCTAGGAGAAAATAGAGAACCCTAATTCTCTCTGTGCCTCCATAGTGTGTTCATTCGAAAAGGCAAAGTATCTTGATCAATTGTCTAAGCTACGATAATCAAGACGGATCTGAACGTGTCGGTGAACCATGTAGAGGAACGACAAGTGGAGTTCTTTGTTCGTGTTCGTTGACATATTATTGTGGAAAACCCGCTTCGAATGTAAGTTTGCTTAATCTGTGCTTTATACATGTTTCCTAGCTTTGGGGATCTTTCCGCACATGTTATTATGTTTAACTGTATTCCCCTACATTGACTACGATGAAACCTTTTCTCTAGTCGCGATGCTTAAGTCTATTCGGATAATCCTTGCGATTGCCGCTTTTCATGACTATGAAATATGGCAAATGGATGTCAAAACTGCCTTCTTGAATGGTGTTCTTGAAGAGACTGTGTTTATGACACAGCCGGAGGGTTTTCTCGATCAAAAGAACCAAGGAAAGGTATGCAAGCTTAAGAAGTCCATCTACGGACTAAAGCAGGCGTCAAGGAGTTGGAATAAACGATTTGATGAGGCAGTCAATAACTTTGGCTTCATCAAGAATCAGGACGAATCTTGTGTATACAAGAAGGTCAGTGGGAGTATAATTGCATTCCTAGTCTTGTATGTTGACGACATACTGCTTATTGGAAACGACATTCCTATGTTGGAGTCTGTAAAGACTTGGCTTGGAAAGTGTTTCTCAATGAAGGACTTAGGAGAGGCACAGTACATATTGGGTATCAAGATCTATAAGGATAGATTTAAGAGGATGATTGGACTAAGCCAAAGCACTTACATTGACAAAGTGCTAGCTAGGTTCAATATGATGGAAGCCAAGAGAGGCGATCTACCCATGTCACATGGCACATATCTAAGCAAGAATCAGTGTCCCAAAACATCTGATGAGCGTAGAAAGATGAGTGCAATTCCATACGCTTCGGCTATTGGATCCATCATGCATGCTATGATTTGTACAAGGCCGGATGTTTCGTTCGCACTCAGTGCAACGAGTAGGTACCAGTCAGAACCAGGTGAGGCGCATTGGACTGCGGCCAAGAACATCCTAAAGTACCTGAAAAGGGCTATACGGACGCAAGCTTTCAAACCGACAGAGATGATTTCAGATCACAGTCTGGGTTTGTGTTCTGCCTCAACGGCGGAGCAGTAAGCGGGAAAAGTGCTAAGCAAAGCACTATTGCGGATTCTACAACTGAAGCCGAGTACATTGCTGCCTTAGAAGCAGCAAAGGAAGCTATTTGGATTCGGAAGTTCATCGAAGAACTTGGAGTTGTCCCCTCCATTAAAGGACCAGTGGCTTGTATTGTGACAATAGCGGAGCCATTGCCAAGGCAAAGGAGCCTGGGAGCCACCAGAAGTCCAAGCACGTACTGCGGCAATTTCACGTACTTCAAGAGATCGTTGAAAGAAAGGAAATCGATATTTGCAAGGTTGGAACTGACGACAACGTCGCGGATCCATTGACTAAACCGCTGCCACAAGTGAAACACAACGCACATGTAGCAACCATGGGAATCAAGCATGTTGGAGAATGGCTTTGATTTTCTAAGTATTGTTTTACAACATGTGTT
The DNA here is from genome assembly GCF_020520425.1 of Spinacia oleracea. NCBI lineage: Eukaryota > Viridiplantae > Streptophyta > Magnoliopsida > Caryophyllales > Amaranthaceae > Spinacia > Spinacia oleracea. The sequence goes on along the minus strand of NC_079490.1, from coordinate 65,946,149 downwards.
AGATCTATGTTTAAAACAATTGGTTTAACCATTTCATATTTATGAAATTTATTTCATATTCATTTAATTGTGGTTTAGAATTAAATGATAAGTCCATGTGATTCAAATCATTTAAATGGGATGTTAAGATGGATTCTTCGGCAAAGAAACACCCATAAGTGAACTTGAATATTGAAGTCACAAAGCATCCCTAATCCAGGTCATTGAAAGGTGGACTACCAATGACTAATGAAGATTAGATTTCTAGTAGATTACTTAGTTCTGTTTCTTGAACTAGAGTGACTGGATGTCAGAATCTTTTGCATAGATACTTACTGGATCTTGTATCGGATTGACCATGAGAACGCTTTAAGAGATTAAAGTCATGTCATAGGTAGTTCACATTAATGGTGATTAGAAACCGTTCCTCAGAACATGAGCGATTATGTCTGCTCGTTTGAGAATTAGTTTGCTTTGATACTAGCTAAACGTCGCACCGTAAAAGGAGGCTATAAAAGCAGTTATTGGGCGTACTATGAATCAAAGTGAGTGTTCATAGATTGCAAGAATGTATTGTCCTCCTATATTTGATAGGATATGGTGTTGTTGTGTAACAAGGCCTCTCGGAGAGTTAGATACTGTAAAATGCATGGCCGTTCTTAGAATGGTTAAGGCTTAACCTTCTGCAAAAGTTTAACATTTGAGCTCTGTAATCCGAGAAACACTTCTGGACCTAATAAGGATGGCTTGGATCTTACCTTATGTTCATTAAGTAACGCTAAGTGACAAAGGAATGTGAATGCACACTTGTCTGAATGACAAGTGGGAGACTGAAGGAAATATGTACTTCACCCACTACAAGAAAAATAGGTTTGGGCGACGGAAACGAATTTGTCGGGGTCGAAGGTCGTTGCCATAGGGTCGACGCCCTTACTATATTTGGGTGACGAAATGACATTTCGTTGCACAAAACACTTATTGGACGTCGACCATTTTCGTTGCCCAAAGTATGTATTTGTGCCACGATATTAGTACTTGTCGCCTAAAGTTAAAAACAATGTGCCACGACATTATCCTTCATTCCCATATTTTTGGTCAGTTTGTGCAACGAAATATGTTTTCGTTGTCCATGAATACATATCTTTGGGCAACAAATGTTTATTTTGGTTGCCTATACATGTAATTTTATACAACAGAGTTGTTGAATTCCGTCGCCCAAAGAAGTTATTATTTGTTGTGTTAATGGTACTTTTGTGCAACAAAATCTTATCTTTGTCACCCATAGTATTTTGGGAAACGAAAATTCTTGTTGCACATAAGTTTTAAATCACCCGCCAAATTAATAATGCCAATGTGCAACACATGTTTTGTTGCCCATGTGTATTATGGGCTATATAATGTGATTTCTTATTTGTTCATATATGTGCTACACGATTAAAGAAAAAAAAATCGACAAAAGAAACAATTTTGAATAACAAGTACATGTTTATCCAAAGACAATAGAATAAATTTAAATTCATATATGAGACTCTAACATCGTATGTATATATAATCATCTAAAAAAACATCGTGCGCATAGAAACTAAAAGTTTGAATAGACTAAAATAATTAACACTACTTGTAGTCTAAAGAGTTCATATACGGCAATCTCGAATGCTCAATCATACTTCAAATAGCGCTCCTCGACCCAATTTAGGAAGATGTTCTTGACTCATTGTTCCTGATAAGATAATACACCAAATTAGGTACTTGTGTGATTAAAAAAAAAAAGGTAACCAATCTAATCTTTAGCATATAATTCAATTTAACGATTCAAGTATACGTAGATGGTAATTGCTCATATACACTACTAATCACACATTACATAATTTAGGAAAATAATGTTTGGATTTCATTATTATTTCGAGCTATTAACAATATATTCAGTTTCTAGCTGTTGTAGCTCTTCATTATTTTCTATCCATCATCAACAACTCTTGAGTATCCTTGAGTTTTACCCTGGTGTCATCAATCTGGTAACATCATCTTTTTTACATATTTTGTCATTCTGAATCATTGAGATTGTTATGATGATATTCAAAGCAATACATAGACACAAAGAGAGACAGGCTTGCAGCAACATCACAGTAGTAACAACATAATATATTTCAACATTACAACAAAAAAACAACATCAGAGGCATAGCAGCAGCATTACAACAGTAGTAGCTAGCAAGCAGATCAGAGAACCAAACCATCCCAAGTAGCTACTGTGTGGATTCATGTTTGCATTTCACGGTTAAGTATAGGTGACTGGTTTAGGTGTTTGTAAATTTTGCGCGCCTAAGAGCAACTATATATAATCTCTAGTGCACTTGTCATTCCTAGCTTGGTCAGACAGGTATAGAAAAGTTGCGTTTCAGCCTTCTTAATATCAAGCACAAGAGCAAGTCTTATGTGAGATTGTTCTACATTCAAGTATTCTACTAGTAACATTTCTAACATATAGTCTCTAGTGCACTTGGGAAAGGTAGTAGCAAACTAATCTCCCCACCCCAAAATAACCAGTAGTTACCATGTTGGAGCAAAATAATGAAGTACGTAGTACTAGTTTCCTGAAATTAACATCAAAACCTCCGACCTGAAACTTTCTCATTTGAGTACATTTACTTTATTGGTTTAAGAAATCTGTAATATTAAAGATTTGGCAGATTCTTCAGACATTGTTAATATGAGCACAATTTTTGCTCTTGATAATCACACAAGTAATTGTTGTGATTTTCTTGTTTCGGTTTTTTTTGTTGCTCGATTTCATTGAAGAATGGTTGATTTGCAGGGTATGTTCATGCTAATTGTATTCCCATTTTATTATGTATGCTATTTTGAAACTAGTTTACCATAGTTACCAGGAGAAATGTGTATAAACAAGAAGTAGGTCAAATACTTACTGTCTCTCTCTAAATGATTTGAGGCTTAAGTGATTAAATGATTTGAGGCTGCTGCTATGATTACTGGGCAGAAGCACTGAGGCAAAGGGTTCAACTGGCATTGCAAATTAGAAACATTGCAGTGCCAGTTTAAATATGCAATTATAAGTTGTTGTTCCTTTATGATTGCCTTTTCAATAGTTTTGTAAATATTAGGGAACATTTCGATTTAAGGGTTTGGTTGGTGTACATTGTTGTCGGATTAAGTGAGTGAGACCATCTGTAGTAAGGGTTCACTTTTTAGCTAACTCGTTGGATGATTGATGGTTTGTTTCTGCTGTAACCTCTAGAATTAGTAAGGGGAGAATACTTGTGTTTTCAACTTAAACAATTTAAACACATCAGTCACCATACTCCAAAAAAGAATCAGTTTCCTCCACAAGATAAACTCAAGTCAAGGTTCTGATAAGGTGAGGCATGATTTATTTGCTACAGGTATGCACATAGTTTTCTGAAATTAACATCAAAACCTCCGACCTGAAAATTTCTCATTTGAGTACATTTAGTAGCCTCAAACAACAGTATGATACCAAGGAATTCTGAAATTAGATTAATTTCAAAGACAATTACTTATATAATTACTACAATTTCGTCCAAATGCCAAAAGAACAATGACCACTACACAAACCCTGGAAATTAAAATACAGGATCACAAGGAACAGCTAATATTGCTGCAAGTGATATTACTTCATATTCAGTTCTTATATTATGTTAAATAGTCTGTAACTTACTGTATTCCAGTCAATTTCTGTCAGTTATATCTTAAAGGGTACTTGTCCAGCTTTCATGTCATTCTTGCTATCATATCACAAGCATTTGCGGGGTAAGAAATTATCAAAATGAAAATAGGAAAGAGAAAGTCTTGGAGGCATAAGCGCTTTTTCTAATCAATGGTCTAAACAACAAAGAATGCATCAAAAATTTACCTCATGTCCTCGAACATTTTCAGCATATCTTCTCTCAGTTTCTGTTCACGTTCAATAGCTTCTTTGTTCATTCTAGAAAATTCTGCTTTAAGCTCCTCATTGGATGCTTTGAAATCCTCATTAGATGCTTTAAGCTCCTCATTAGATGCTTTAAGCTGCTCATTTGATACTCTCAACTCCTCATTTGATGCAGTAAGTGTGTCGACTTAGGTAGAGAGCTCCACTCGTTCATTGTTCTCTCCATTTCTACCTTTTTTAGGTGGTCGAGCTCCAAGACCAAGTCCTCTTACATACCCATACTTAGGTTTTAAAACCTTAACGTAAGCATCTTTGACAGTGAGTGTATCCTTACCATGCTCCTCAATCTGAGTTTCATGAAGTTTTTTGAGTTCTTCATAATTTTTTTCAGCAATTGGCTCCCAACCGGAACTTCCATCCTATTTTTATGCCTAGCAAATGAAATAATATAACATGATAAATAGTTCTATGTAACACAGATGTGTAGCGCATATTTCAATACAAGAAAGATAAACAGATAAAAATAACTCTTAAAATTGTAGAGAAGGCTGGTTCATTATCTGTTGACAACAATTACCTTCCTAAACCCAATTTTTTTAATGAAAAAGACACGAAAGTAACATCTATTAGGTGGAGGTATAAATGTAGAACAAAATCTGAGAAAATGCAGAATGCCTATTGCCTAACATATATTTAGTTCTAGTATAGTAATGCACGTCAAAAGTTTGTGGGTTCTATATAATTATAGCACGTACAGTCATGCTGTGGCTGTATACAGGCCTACAGTGCCTTTATATAGTACTGTAGTGTCTTTACACAGTCCTGCAGTGGTTGTATACAGGCCTGCAGTGGCTTTAGACAGGCATGCAGTGTGTATGATGTTTCTGTTATTAATATTTACAGCAGCAGCAAAAGAAAATGGAGTGATTTGTTATTTGTGCAGCTGATGCAGTGGCCACTGATTAAACTAACAACCATTTTTTGTTTTATGTTTTCCATTTGTTCATCTGTTTTCTAATTAATAAAGAATGCAACAAAAATTTACCTATTGCCTAACATATAATTAGTTCTAGTATATAACACTTCTAAAAAACAGCAAATTCTGAAACACATTTGACAAGTAAGATATATAGTTGACTGATCCAGACAGCTTAGTGAAACAGCAGAAATTGAGTGCAAAAGGCAAGCAGCATAGCCTGATAATATAGTAATGCACGTCAAAAGTTTGTGGGTTCTATATAATTATAGCATGTAGTTAGAACAAATTGCATCCAGAGCAAGCTTAGTGAAACAGTCAGAAATTTTATGCAAGCTCTTATTCGGCTTGGCTTGAGACACAAAAGAGATGTCGGCTTTTAGGGCCTGGCATAACTTTAATCCCTTAGCTCAAACCCGAGATACTTACGGGGTGGGATCTAAGTTTGGTTAAACGTTCCCATTTATATCTTAAGGAGTTCGGGCTAACTAATCCATAGTTGAAAGGTTATTTAAATGAAAACTACTCTATGGATTTTGAATATCTGCATTATAGAAAAGAGATTCAGACCAGAGATTGAGAAACGCAGATGACAGAGATTCAGAAATGCAGATATTGGACAACAGATTCACAAATGCAGATGACAGGGATTCAAAAATGCAGATATTAGACCAGAGATTCAGAAATGCAGATGACATGTCATGGAAAAGAGATAAAATCATTAATGTCATGCTGAGTCTTGTTCTAAACTTCTAACGTGATAACGTGAATGCCTGGATCACTCACTTTTGTGTTCCTCTTGATTATTTTCTGAATATAAATATTCCCTAGACCACCTAGAACTTGCTTTTATCTTAACTGCTCTGAAGTCCAAACTCAAACTCTAGACTCCAAACAGCTAGCTACAGATTAAGGACAGCCCAAATGAGTTAGATAACCCTACTACAACATAGATAGCTAGATGAAAACAAGATATTTTATATATAAGCATATATTCCTGGGGTAGTTGGTAAGAATCTTAATGTATTAGCCCTGCAGAGTCCAGAATACATGCAAGTATCATGAAATTTGCATAGATAGACTGTATATGAAATCTACAATCACTCACTGATAGGAGAACAAGTCACAAATATTATTTCATCCTTGTCCAATTTGCATAGAATTTCAGAAACTGTATATGAAATTGTATCTGTTGTCAACTTGTCATAGTACCCCAACAGGCAGGCAGGTAAACATCTTCCCTTTCCATATTGAGTACCAAGTGCAATTGAAGTAACTTATACTTTTCTAACCTACTAACATAGCAGCCTTCTCCTGACAAGGACGAGTAAATACTTAATAGACAGCACCTAAATTTGGTCCCCTCTAATTTTCTAATCAATTGATAGTGGAAAAAAAAAACTAGACCTGACCTTGATAAAGGCAATTGGACATTGTTAACATATAGAGACAAAATTATCCTAGGGTCATATAAGTTCTCCTCACAGCTGGTCCACTATATCAGGCTATTATCCTGAGATAAACCAGTTTAAAGTCAATACAACCCTTGAAACAGGAGTAGGACTCTCATAATGGTGTTATATGCAACACCCATGAAAAACCTAGGAACATAAAGACATTCTGGGACTTGTTTGCAATAAACCTCAGCCTATATGTGGAACGAAAGAGAGGAGGTTGGTGATTGGATGCTATCAAAGGGGAAAGCCATAGTTTGAGAATCACCTAATTAAGCAGGACATGGACATCAATAAGTTAGAGATAGAAGTACAGTTAACTTATAATCACACAGCACCATGTTTTGGTACGACACAAGAAGTTCGACTTACTTTTTGGTCTTCTCAAACAATCTGACATAGATGGGTTTTTGTTTCACTTCAACAGGTTCTGATGATCCTTCAAGATCTTGCGTGGAAAACACAGGTGGCTCATTCATCTACATGTAATACAACAAATAATTATACGACATGTATACCAATACAAAATTATATTGCAACCTACTAATAGACAATTCCAAATTTACACACCATGTCATAGCATATTCTTGCTGTAGACCTTGAACCATTGGCTGGTGTTTCCTTTAGCCTTAGCTTGTTCTCTGTATTAATTTTGCTAATACGCTACAAGTGCATATGTAAGAAATTCAAAACGCAAATCTTTGTATGATAATATATTACGGCTACAAATTAATAAGTAAAATAAACACATGGAAAAGAAATAAACCTCTTGTTTAGGACTACCCCAATACTCATCAACCAACCATACCCATGCTTCGTTATCAATAGTCAAAGGTTTATTGGCTCTTGCCTGTGCCTTTGTCTTGCCTCTATAATGTTCTTCCTTGAGCCTAAATCTCCAATGTCTATATAGAATAGAACACTGAAAGCTCAATGCTTCAACTACATCAGCACCACCAACCTTCTCGGGTAAATTATACTTCCCCTGCATGACAACCATAAATAATAGTCATATACATTCGGAACTTTTAGACATTCTTGTTTAATATGCAGAATATTAAGTTAGTCCATTCAACTTACCAGAATTTTGTCATACAACCTTTGCTTTTGATCTGGATCCATTTTAGCCCAATTCCTGTTAGCAAAGCAGTTTATTCATGAAACATATATTATACATGTACGCAAAAGATAAGCTATAAAATATGAAATTAAAGCAAAAATAGACATACACAGATTTTAAGGGACAAAACTCCTCCACCCAATTGCTATAATCACATATGAACTCATTTGCCTCTTCCCCAACCACACGTCGAAGCTCATCCAAGTGATTGTAACCTTTTCTTCAGAATTCGTCCCTTTGGGAGCATATTTTATGCCCCTCATAGGCCCACGCCTCTTGCGGCCAGGAAATTTAAGCCGAAGAGCAGCTTGATCAAGTCTCCGTTGCTGACGGTAAGTCAACTTCAGTGGCTCGGTTTCTTGTTCGATTTCTTGTTGAGCAGCTTGATCAAGTCTCCGTTGCTGACGGTAAGTCAACATTCAATGAACATTATATCAAAAGTTGGTGAATCTATATAATATAGTTATTCAAGATATTTTCTGTAAATAGAAAGGAGATGTGCAAATGCTACCAATTTCAAGGATTATTATTGATAAATAAAAATAAAACACGCATGTGGATAAATCAAATTATATATATATAAATAGTGATAGTTATCTATGTACTTCAATAAAAATCATTCTCTATAAAAATAACATATTATAATAAAGTCACTATAATTAAATAAACACATTAGAAAAAAGAATTAATAATAGCACCACTTATTCAAACACAGACTATAACAAAAAAAAAGAAGTAAATTCCCTTGAATGCTAAATTAAAAGTAGTCACTTCAAACATAATTTCTCAAAATTATCAATTGCAGCTCCTCCTAGAATTGTCCCGATTCTTCATACACTGTAAAAACAAGCACCATTTCGCCACTATCAAAATTGTAAATTGTTAATAAACTAAAAATCAAAGGTAAAATCATAATTTTATAAATATCTTGATAAACTATACCAGTTGTCATTCACTAGTGGGTGAATCAGTAGAGCTATCACTTTGAGATCCCTCGTCATCAAGATCATTGTGAAAATCTTGCATAATAGACTCTGTATCGAAAAACTCATCTTCACTTTCTTCATCATCTTCATGCTCCTCATGTTCACCATCTATTTCATTCATATGATCATCGTCCACAATATGAGCATCAACCACCTCAAATTCAACATCATTTCTCACTAAAGGGATATCTCCATCTTGGTTATCTTCATAGTTGTGTACAGGTGATAGCACATGTTCCCATAATGATTCCATTTCTTGAGTATCTTCGTCATTAGGGAAATCGAAAAAGTTTCGTGGATTAGCTTTAATAACAAATTTCCATTGTGGTTCATTATGACAAGCTACATAGAACACTTGCTCAATTTGAGAAGCTAATGCAAATGGCTCATTGGTTTTCAACCTCCAATGAACATTGGTAAGCACTGCTCTAAAATTACTTTTTTTAATCCCTCTATCCTCATCTAACACATCAAACCACTTACACTTAAACATCACAATTTTGGGACTACTTCGATTCTTTAAGGCATCATACTCTAGCACAATAACCTCCTCTAAAATCCCATAGAAATCCTTTTGTCCGCTTTCCTCGTCCCCTTTCACAACTACACCACTATTTTGAGTTTTCCGATTTCTTTGCCGTTTTCTGGTGTGAAATCTAAATCCATTAATGACGTATCCATCAAAAGAGATAACTTTTTTCATCGGACCACGTGCTAAACACAACAACTCTTCGGTAACTCTAGGATCCTCTTCTTTCCAAAGCTTTGCAATCTATATGTCACTAATAGTTAACAACTAAACAATTGAAATAAAATAAAAATTTGTGACACAAATAATGCATTCACTTACTCTATTTTCAACCCACTTGCAAAGGTCAATTTTTTGAGAGATCGGCTTGTTTTCATACTCACTACACATGAAAGTATAATTAAGCACCAACTTAGTTTCATTTATTAAATGAAAAAATGTTATGTATCTATACATATAAGAAAACACTCACGTCAAGAAAGGTTGTGCTTCATCACAGTTAAACAATGCATAAAGTTGAGCTTCTCGTCTCTCTTCAACAGTCATTTGTCTTAGACTAGTCTTCCCCAAAGGCTTGCCCATTCTAGAGAAGATGGACAAGTTATACGGTTGAGAATGGCTAATGTCATCATTTCGATCAGCTCGATTGAATATTGTCTCAATCTTAGACATATATCTCGAGCAAAATGTCAGACATTCCATTTCAATGTACCCGTTAGCAATTGAAGCTTCCGGGTGAGCTTTGTTCCGCACAAATGACTTAAATGTTCGCATTGCCCTAATAAATAAAAAAATTAGTACAACAACACTACAAATGTAATTCTACTAAAACCATAGCTAACAAAACTCACCTTTCAAAGCGATACATCCAACAATAATGTACAGGCCCTGCTAGTCTGGCTTCAGTAGCCAAGTGTATAGGAAGATGTATCATCACATCAAAAAAAGGAGGAATGAATATGCGTTCCAACTTGCATAAGGTGATTGCTATGTTTTTTTCCATTTGCTTTAGGTCATCAACCTTTAAGGTTTTAGAACACAATTGCTTGACAATCAAACTAAGCTCTTGTAAAGGCTCTAGAACATTCTCATCTAAGACACCTTTGAATGCCGGCATAAGTACATCTTGCATGAAAACATGATAATCATGAGTTTTCATTCCCATTACCTTTCCATCTTTCAAGGAGGCACACCGTGAAATATTTGATGAATAAGCGTCTGGGAAAGCCAATTTGGATAAAAATGTTACTATTTTCCTCCTTTCATTCAAAGTCAAGTTGTAAGGTGCCGGTGGGACTTGCCATTTATTATTCCCAAGTGACTTTGCACGTAACTTGTCATGCATTTTCATGTCTGCTAAGTCCAATCGAGCATTTAGAGAGTCCTTATACTTTCCCGTTAAATCATGAATTGTACCTAAGATACTTTCGCATACATTCTTTTCCACATGCATCACATCCAAGTTGTGCCGAACCAAGAGATGCCTCCAATAAGGCAATTGGTAGAAAATACTTAGTTTTTTCGATTGATGCACGATATATCCTTCACCTCTCTTACATTTTCCATTAACCTCTTTTCCAAACTCTACATTTGAGTATCCGGTTAATTGCTCCATCACATCATGCCCTGTTAGATGATCGGGAGGAGGACTCCTTTGCACTTTCCCACCAAACGACCTCTTATTAAACCTCCATTTATGATCTTCTGGTAGCCACCTTCGATGTTCCATATAGCAATACTTGTGTCCATGCTTCAAATAATGAGATTGTGTATCTAAATGACAATTAGGGCATACAAGAGCCCCTTTAGTGCTCCAACCGGACAAATTAGCATAAGCTGGAAAGTCATTAATAGTCCACAACAACACCGCCCGCATATTAAAAGTCTCTTTGGAATGTGCATCAAAGGTTTTTACCCCAAACTCCCATAATTCCTTAAGTTCGTCTATTAGAGGTTGCAAAAATACATCTATATCATTTCTTGGAGATTTAGGACCAGGAATTAATAAAGATAATATCATATTATCACTCTTCATGCACATCCAAGGAGGTAGATTATATGGAACGAACATCACTGGCCAAATACTATATCTACTACTCATGTTAGCCCCGGGATTAAACCCCTCACTAGATAAACCCAAGCGTACATTACGTGCATCTTTAGCAAAGTCGGGAAATATTGTGTCCAAAGACTTCCATGCTTCTGAATCTGCTGGGTGTCTCATTATACCATCATCTTTGTGATCAACTTTATGCCATCGCATATGCCTTGCTAACTTTGAAGATATGAACATCCTTTGCAACCTCAGATTTAGAGGGAAATGACGCAAGATTAATTGAGGAACTCGAGTTGTCTTTTGGACATCCACATCCTCATCATCTGAATATTCATCACCGCCATGCACAACTTTCTCCTTCCATCTAGGAACCAGGAAATAGGGCACTTTTCTTCATTCGCAAATTCCTTTCGGTACAAAATGCAATGGTTAATACAAGCATCAATCTTTACATAATCTAGCCCCAATGCTCTTGTGTATCTTTTTGCTTGATTAGCATTTGCAGGAAAATGTTTGTCATAATTAAAAGCCTTATGCAAAGACTTCAATAACATTGAAAAGGACTTGTCGGTCCACTTATTGCTTCCTTTGTTGTGTAACAATGAGATAATGAACTCTAATCTCTTGTATGTGGTACACCCTGGATACAACTCGGCCTCCATATCTTCCACCATTGTCATTAACTCCTTTGGATATTCATAATTGCCCCCACTTTAACCATTATCAGTAGTATTCTCATTATCATCCAACACCGAAGAAGTTGAATTCCACGCATTTGTTGCATCAAAAATTAATGGAGGCATGTCGTCAAAGGGCATTTCAGTTTCCTCAATCTCCTCGGTCGCCTCTGTAATCCCCCGTAAATTTATAAATTTTATTAATATATTTTAACGTGTATTATTTATATTTAAATAGAATTTATGAATTTTAAGTAATAAATATATAATTAACGTATATTTATATTATTTTAAGTACGTTCTAAATATTTAACGATTTTTGAATTTTATTATATATTTAATGTATATTTAATTGTATGTAAATATATTATAAATATTTTAACGATTTGTGCAATCAAGAATAATTTTAGAATTTTAAGTTGAAAAGAATTTGAATTACGAAAATTGATTGAATTTAGAAAACGATCCTATTCAGTTTTGGATTCGAATCATAAAAGCTAAATCCTAATTCTAGCCCACTTGGGAAAGCCCAACATTAAAACCCAAACCTCAAAACCCCACCCAAACTATTTTCACGTAAAACACCAAAGCCCTTCCTCCTCTCTGTTTCACGTACAAACAAACCACAAGCAAGCCCTCAACCGTTTCTCTCTCTCTCCTTGCTTCAACATCCACGACGCACAAACCCTGCCCTCTCCTTGTCGCCGCCGTCCAGCCAGTCACGCCGGACCACCGTCGTCCCTCGCCAGCCGCCGGTAATCCCCCTTCTCCTTCTCTCTCTCTTCGTTCTCCTTCTTTTCTTTTTTCTGGATTTTTCATCCTCCCTCACCATTGCTTCCCTCTTGTTTAAGTTTCGCGCAGCCAAGTCGTGAGCCTCCCTCGCCGCCAGCCGTCGTCGCCGCGAAAGGTCGCCGTCGTTGCACGGTAGTTCGCCCATCCTCCCTTCTCTTTTTGTCTTTCGTTCTCTTTCTTTTTCTATTTCGTTCGTGGCACTCATTCGTGCCCTGTTTATGCCGACAGCAACCGCCGCCCACCAGTCGCAACCACCAACCCAGCAGCTGCCGCGCCGCCGTGCCCCGGACCGCCGGCCGCCCACTCTATTCTCTTTAGTTTGGTTGTTTTCTTAAACCCTAAGTTATTTAAATGTTTAATTAAGTTTATTAATTTAATTTATGTTTCTTGAATTAAATTTATGATTTTTTATGAAATTTCAGATTATATGTTGTTGAAATTAATTTAATTATTTTCAGATTTATTAACTACGTTTAATTTAGGGTCTTAATGAAGTTTTATTAATTTAATTCATGCTCCTTGAATGTAAATTATAAGTTATCAGGATTAAATTATATTTTCATATTATATATTATGTTTAAATAATAAATTTAATTTTCAGATTATGTAATTGAATTGAAATAAGGAATTTAATTATTAAAGCATGGATTTTTAAGGTTTTAATATTCTAAAATCATAATAGAATGATTATATATTATTAAAGCTATTATTTTTAAGATTTTAAGAACGTTGATTATGTTTTGTGGACGTTTGAAATAATTTTATATTGCTGGAAATTTTAAAAGGGATGTTTTATTGGAGTTTAGAACGATTTGGGATCATTAGTTTAATAGTTATTATGATTGGAGGTTATTTAGTTAAGTTTCGATATTGGGGATGGTTCAAAATATGTTTAGGATGTATTTGGAATACTTTAGTATTGCTGTAAATTGTTGGAAATTGATTGGGGAATTTTATTGGTTGTTTTTAGGGGGAGAATTCTTTGTGGGCGACTTTTGAATTCGTTAAAGTGGCCTATCAGTTTGTTTACACAAGGTACGTACATGCCTGTGTGCCTGGATGTGTGTTGTATTGAGAATATGATGAATATATTTATGAACTTGTTTATGTTGGAATTTCATGTTCAATGTCGTTGAATTAATGCGTTGAGCATAGAACTTTGTTTATAAGAATTGAATCATGTTAGCATGGAATATTGATGCAAGCATGTTGGTTTTGTGGAACATTATATTATTTAATATTGGTTTAGATCTTTATCGATCGTTGTTCCTCTTTAGATTTTCACTACTTTATAAGGGCCGAGGACCTTGTTTGGTAGTTGAACCTTATACCTAATAAAGGTTTTTAAATATGGATAAAGGAAGGATTAAAATAGTTGGAATTGGCTCTTGGTTGAATGTTGTGATCAATGGTTTAATTCAAAGATAAAAGAAGTTGTGTTTACTTGTTGAATATAATATTTATGTTTGATGAGTCATAACCAAGTATTAAAAGTTAAGTCATGTAAAGTGAAAATGAGTAGCAATAGCTTTAGACTGTGCACGTCTAAAGTGACGGACAATCAGGAGTTGGGGTCATGGGTAGCCTATGACTTTTTCTGGGGCCGGATTGATCACCGGTTCTATTTTTATTTAAAAAGTCCCTCGATATCGCAGGTCATTGGGGTTTACGGAGTCGCGCCCGTACCTCGTCTTCCTTAGTGAAGAAGAAGAAGTTTCTAGTAGACAACTCAGTCCATTGACTATCTCAATTAAAATAATGTCAATGATACAAAGGTCTAGTTCAGTCAAATATAGTCTTCAAGTCAATATATCTTGATTATCCTTGCTTATGTTTTATTTAGTACCATGTTAGAATTGTTCGTTTAATAGAATCATGTTAGGATTATTATTGATTTAGTATGTAGTACTCGGCTTTGCTGATTACGTGCTTTTGCTTGTGCATGTTGATCATGGCTATGCCTTATTGATCCTGTGATGACCTAATCTTTGGTGAGCAGTCTCTAAGGATCAATAAGCATTGTCCATCTGCAGGTTTGAAGATGTTGCATCATTGGGATCGGGAATAGAGAGCTTGTATTTAGTTTTGATTTTCTAAGTTAACTTGGGTTTGTTAATTGGGACTTTAAACTTGTCGTACTATTTATATTTTCTTAGTTTCGTTGGATGATTTTTGGGATTAAAACTGTAATCGTTTATTTATAAACCTAAAGTTAGTTTTATGTTTTCCGCTGCAAAATTCTGAATAAGCCGTTACGTTTTCACACGGGCGATAATGCCTTGATAATTCTCTACGTTTTATATTAAAATGTTGTTTTAGAAAAGAGAGAATTGTCGGGGTGTTACAAAGTGGTATCTAGAAGCTAAGGTTTTACTTTAATAAATTTTTAGGCGCCTAACTATCTAGTTAATTAAAATAAATTTCTTAAAAATCGAGATTCTACGTATTATAGTGTTAAAAAATTGGTACTTTTTTTTTGGGGGGCCGATTTCCTTTTATCTTGTTTGAAAGTATACGATATTCCTTATTTACGTTTGAAATCAAATTATTTTTCCAAGTTAAAGTGATACTTTCGACATTTTTATTTTTCTTATTATTTATTATTCCAACAAATAAATAAAAATAATATGAATACATTTTTTTTAAAAAAGGAGTTCAAAATTTTTTAAGTTGTTTCAAGAGTTAGAATTCGTTAATTAGGAAATATAAATCTTTTCGAATTAATAACTTTATTCTCGAATTTATTCGCTACGCATTTTCTTAACTTATTTCATTTTATTTATTTTATATTTTTATTTATGTTATTATTCTATCTTATAATATTATTATATTTTCGTTCTTTTATTTCGTTATATAAATGATTCTAATGCTTTAGTTTATGAGAGATGGGTAGTATAAGAAGGGCATATAAGATAGAATTATATGTGCATTAGTAGCTAGTCAATGATAAGAAATTGATTGTTATGTATGTGCATGTGCTAATTGTTTAAGTGTTACATTTACAAGTGCATAAAGAATTGTTTGATTCCACCAAACTTATTGATTATTGAACCTTGTTTATGTTTTGGCTGGAAAATTGTTAGTGAGACCTTGAATTGTTTATTTCAGGAATAAAATGTTTCTTTCCAAGTACACCAATATAGGATCCTTCGAGAAACTTGATATAGAAACCCCAGATTTTTACGTGAAAAAAATTGTGTTTGGATGCGAATATTATGCTAAAGTTCAAGGGCAACCTATCTTAATGAGAAAGGATATCATAGCAGCCACTATCATTAATTGCTTACCTAACAAATTTCCATACCTAGAACTCAAGGAAAAGTTTAAAGACATGCATTCTGATAATGGAACTCCAAACTTGGCTAAGTATGGAACTTGGGATGGTAGATGGGAATATGATTCAGAAATTCTGACCACCATTATTGAAGCGGCAGAAAGTGGGTTTAGAGACGGTAAAATCGTAGGGAGTCATGTTGGGGATTCAGTTACAGAAGAACCTATGGGAATAAGTGTAAATAATGACCTAGAGGAAAATGATGTAGCTGTGGAGAATGAGAATGTAGGTGTTGAGGCAGAGAATCCTAACCCAGCGGCTCATGAGCCAACCATTGAGATCTCTAGTGATTCGGATGCAGAGCTCAAAAGTGAACAGGAGATGGCAAGTGAGCCTAATCAAGATGAAGACATGGGTGAAGATGCAAACCCTGAGGAAGACCCCGATGAAGATCCTGAAGAAGAGTTCGATGATCTTGAGATCTAAATTTCACTCCGCAAGTTTCAGGAGCAATGGATAGGCAAAAGGCCACAAATATTTTGAAGTCATAAATAGTTAATTAGCTCTTTTATGTTTTAAAGAATAAGTAGCAAAGCTACAACTGTTTAAGGTTTAAGTTTATTGAAGTTTGAAATATATTCTTTATTATTTTCAAGGATGTAATAAACCTCTATGGAGTTAGCAATAAAAGTTAAAGTTTTCAAGGAATTGTTCTTTATTCTATTTTGAGGATTCCATAATACCCCAACCTCTAGGTAGTACGTCGTGGATTAATCTTCCTATTGGTTGCATACTCAGTGTGAATTGTGGATCAATTCAATTGCCACAAAAATATTAAATGATTTGAGTACATAAAGGAAGTGAGGGCCAATCTAGACCCTCATGACCAATATGATTCAAAATGTTATGCCTTATCTGTAGTGTGTAAATGTCTTTCGTGAATTATTGAGGATGATTATTTTTCAATGATTATTGCATCTTGTAGACGATCGTTGCACTTTCGTAAACGATTGTCGCGCCTTCGTAAATGATGTGTATTAATGTGAACATTGTTGGTTGAGGCGATCTTTATGGTCAATTCAAGTATTAAATTGTATGGGATAACGTAAGTGATGTTTCAAACCTAAAGTAGAATATACTAATTGCAGGTCGCGTTCTAGAATAGCCAACAACAATGATCTAGCTGCTGCGATTCGCCTCTTGGCGGAAAAGCTAACCCAAGAGAGAACTGAGCGCCCCGACTCTGCAGGGGAAATGTTTGAAAGACTTTCTAAGGTTAAGCCACCGTATTTCAAGGGGCAAGCCGACCCAACCTTCCTAGAAAACTGGATTAGGGAGTTTGAGAAACTATTTGAGGCTGTGAGTTACCTTGAAAGTATGAGAGTAAGTCAAGTTGTCCTTTATCTGAAAGATGAGGCCGACCTTTGGTGGAGGGAAAATGGAAATAGACTAAGTGCTGTTGCGGGATTCAATTGGGATTCATTCATAGTTGCCTTGAGGGGGAAGTTTTATCCTCCTTTTATGAGAAAGCAGAAAGCGCAGGAGTTCATCAACCTTCGGATGGGGAATATGACTATTACTGAATACTATAGCAAGTTTATAGCTTTATCGAGGTTTGCACCTGAGGTTGTAGCTACTGAGGAGCTGAAAGCTCAAAGGTTCGAGCAAGGGCTGACTGATGAAATTCAACTAGGATTAGGTGGGGATACTTTTACTTCCTTAGACGTAGTGTATGGGAGAGCTGCTCATATTTATGGTCTGCAGTCTAGAAGGGACAAGAAAACTTTGGTAATTGGGGAAAAGAGAAAAGATTTTAATACTGGGGGTAACCAAGAAAACTTTAAAAGGAATAGAAACGGAAATGGGAATGGAAATGGAAATTTCCAAGGAGGAAACAATCAGGGGCACCACAACAACTCGAACCCATCTGAGAGAGTGCATCATTGCAAGATGTGCAGTAACAATCACCCTGGTAAGAACTGCAAAGGAGAATTAGTGACCTGCAACTATTGTCAGAAAAGGGGGCATAGGGAGTATGAGTGCTTCACTAAGCACAGAAAGGAACAAAATAGTAATGGAGGTGGAAACCATGTGAGGTTTAACCAGTCTGGAGGTCAAAATTCAAAGCCTGGAGGGGCACAAAACAATCAAGAGAACTATAATAAGCCTGCAAATGATCACAACAACCCGAATAAGGCTCCAGGAAAGTTGTACATGATGAATCAGAATGAAAATGAACGATATGCCGATATAGATTCTGGTACTTTTCTAATAACTCCGCGCAAGTTAAGCATTATTTAATTCGTGGTGACTTGTTCTTTTGTTTCGTCATCTGTTGTGAAAAGTCTAAAATTAGTAGTTTTAGTGAAACAAGAATTTTGAGGATAGAATTCGTCGAAAGAAATTTTGCTTAGTTATTCCCTGAGGTGAGTTACGAGGGCGTAACTCGTTTTCTTTAAGAGGGGTAGAATGCGATAGAAATTCGCGTTTTTTTTACCTATTTTATGGCATTTTTATGCATTTTTATGCTTATTTTAGCAAATTTTATAAGTTTAGGCAAAGCAAATAGACTCTCCGCATAAGAAAAGGTGTTCATGAGTAACACAAACAGCTTTGAGTTGGCAAAAGAGTGCACATAGGTGGCACAAGTACTTCTCTAGTAAGAATAAGTTAAAAGCTTTTGGGGAAAATGTGGGAAATTTCGTGTCAAGTTTCGGGACGAAACTTCTTTTAAGAGGGGTAGATTGTAATCCCCCGTAAATTTATAAATTTTATTAATATATTTTAACGTGTATTATTTATATTTAAATAGAATTTATGAATTTTAAGTAATAAATATATAATTAACGTATATTTATTTTATTTTAAGTACGTTCTAAATATTTAACGATTTTTGAATTTTATTATATATTTAATGTATATTTAATTTTATGTAAATATATTATAAATATTTTAACGATTTGTGCAATCAAGAATAATTTTAGAATTTTAAGTTGAAAAGAATTTGAATTACGAAAATTGATTGAATTTAGAAAACGATCCTATTCAGTTTTGGATTCGAATCATAAAAGCTAAATCCTAATTCTAGCCCACTTGGGAAAGCCCAACATTAAAACCCAAACCTCAAAACCCCACCCAAACTATTTTCACGTAAAACACCAAAGCCCTTCCTCCTCTCTGTTTCACGTACAAACAAACCACAAGCAAGCCCTCAACCGTTTCTCTCTCTCTCCTTGCTTCAACATCCACGACGCACAAACCCTGCCCTCTCCTTGTCGCCGCCGTCCAGCCAGTCACGCCGGACCACCGTCGTCCCTCGCCAGCCGCCGGTAATCCCCCTTCTCCTTCTCTCTCTCTTCGTTCTCCTTCTTTTCTTTTTTCTGGATTTTTCATCCTCCCTCACCATTGCTTCCCTCTTGTTTAAGTTTTGCGCAGCCAAGTCGTGAGCCTCCCTCGCCGCCAGCCGTCGTCGCCGCGAAAGGTCGCCGTCGTTGCACGGTAGTTCGCCCATCCTCCCTTCTCTTTTTGTCTTTCGTTCTCTTTCTTTTTCTATTTCGTTCGTGGCACTCATTCGTGCCCTGTTTATGCCGACAGCAACCGCCGCCCAGCAGTCGCAACCACCAACCCAGCAGCTGCCGTGCCGCCGTGCCCCGGACCGCCGGCCGCCCACTCTCTTCTCTTTAGTTTGGTTGTTTTCTTAAACCCTAAGTTATTTAAATGTTTAATTAAGTTTATTAATTTAATTTATGTTTCTTGAATTAAATTTATGATTTTTTATGAAATTTCAGATTATATGTTGTTGAAATTAATTTAATTATTTTCAGATTTATTAACTACGTTTAATTTAGGGTCTTAATGAAGTTTTATTAATTTAATTCATGCTCCTTGAATGTAAATTATAAGTTATCAGGATTAAATTATATTTTCATATTATATATTATGTTTAAATAATAAATTTAATTTTCAGATTATGTAATTGAATTGAAATAAGGAATTTAATTATTAAAGCATGGATTTTTAAGGTTTTAATATTCTAAAATCATAATAGAATGATTATATATTATTAAAGCTATTATTTTTAGGATTTTAAGAACGTTGATTATGTTTTGTGGACGTTTGAAATAATTTTATATTGCTGGAAATTTTAAAAGGGATGTTTTATTGGAGTTTAGAACGATTTGGGATCATTAGTTTAATAGTTATTATGCTTGGAGGTTATTTAGTTAAGTTTCGATATTGGGGATGGTTCAAAATATGTTTAGGATGTATTTGGAATACTTTAGTATTGCTGTAAATTGTTGGAAATTGATTGGGTAATTTTATTGGTTGTTTTTAGGCGGAGAATTCTTTGTGGGCGACTTTTGAATTCGTTAAAGTGGCCTATCAGTTTGTTTACACAAGGTACGTACATGCCTGTGTGCTTGGATGTGTGTTGTATTGAGAATATGATGAATATAATTATGAACTTGTTTATGTCGGAATTTCATGTTCAATGTCGTTGAATTATTGCGTTGAGCATAGAACTTTATTTATAAGAATTGAATCATGTTAGCATGGAATATTGATGCAAGCATGTTGGTTTTGTGGAACTTTATATTATTTAATATTGGTTTAGATCTTTATCGATCGTTGTTCCTCTTTAGATTTTCACTACTTTATAAGGGCCGAGGACCTTGTTTGGTAGTTGAACCTTATACCTAATAAAGGTTTTTAAATATGGATAAAGGAAGGATTAAAATAGTTGGAATTGGCTCTTGGTTGAATGTTGTGATCACTGGTTTAATTCAAAGATAAAAGAAGTTGTGTTTACTTGTTGAATATAATATTTATGTTTGATGAGTCATAACCAAGTATTAAAAGTTAAGTCATGTAAAGTGAAAATGAGTAGCAATAGCTTTAGACTGTGCACGTCTAAAGTGACGGACAATCAGGAGTTGGGGTCATGGGTAGCCTATGGCTTTTTCTGGGGCCGGATTGATCACCGGTTCTATTTTTATTTAAAAAGTCGCTCGATATCGCAGGTCATTGGGGTTTACGGAGTCGCGCCCGTACCTCGTCTTCCTTAGTGAAGAAGAAGAAGTTTCTAGTAGACAACTCAGTCCATTGACTATCTCAATTAAAATAATGTTAATGGTACAAAGGTCTAGTTCAGTCAAATATAGTCTTCAAGTCAATATATCTTGATTATCCTTGCTTATGTTTTATTTAGTACCATGTTAGAATTGTTCGTTTAATAGAATCATGTTAGGATTATTATTGATTTAGTATGTAGTACTCAGCTTTGCTGATTACGTGCTTTTGCTTGTGCATGTTGATCATGGCTATGCCTTATTGATCCTGTGATGACCCAATCTTTGGTGAGCAGTCTCTAAGGATCAATAAGCATTGTCCATCTGCAGGTTTGAAGATGTTGCATCATTGGGATCGGGAATAGAGAGCTTGTATTTAGTTTTGATTTGCTAAGTTAACTTGGGTTTGTTAATTGGGACTTTAAACTTGTCGTACTATTTATATTTTCTTATTTTCGTTGGATGATTTTTGGGATTAAACCTGTAATCGATTATTTATAAACCTAAAGTTAGTTTAATGTTTTCCGCTGCAAAATTCTGAATAAGCCGTTACGTTTTCACACGGGCGATAATGCCTTGATAATTCTCTACGTTTTATATTAAAATGTTGTTTTAGAAAAGAGAGAATTGTGGGGGTGTTACAGCCTCTGTGTCAGCTTCATCACTATTATCATATTGCTCATCATTTTCTCCGTGACTAACCCGTGGATTATAACTACTATCGATACCATATACTAGTAAGTGACATTGCATGTCTTTTTGATTTTGGGCTAAAAGCAATCTACATTTCAAGCACGGACATTTCAACGGTGTTTCATTACTTATTTCCTTGAAAGCAAACTATAGAAAATCATCAACCCCTAATTTGTACGCGGTTTTTCGTCTATCCTTTATCCCATTGTGATTCATCCAAGACCGATCTCTATTCATTCTTTAAATCAAGTAAAGTAAAAAAAATATTTAAAAAAATTAAAAGTGAATGAACTTATTAGTTACATTAGATTCACGAAAAAGTTATATGTATAAGGGGTATGTAGACAAACAAGCAATAATGATCAAACTAGTATGTAACCCGGGCGTTTCCCCGGGTTTTGACTTTTATTCGGATTGTTTTTAAATATGTGCACGTAGAGATGGTGTCATCATCAAATTACGGTGGTGACATAAGATTAGTGGCCGATCAACAACCTCCCCGATTAAACCCCACATCAAAAAACCAAACAAAGTCGGATCCTTTTCTTCAAAGTAATAATATATTGTACATTTATGAATTAAGTAATCATTCCTTTTTTTGCATTCACTTTTATTCAATTTGTTTTTTATTGTAAAAAGAACATATAGGCTTATATGGAAAGATAATACATAAGTTGTAGTTGGTTAAGATGGTAAGAAGTGTAACTTTTAACAAAGGGGTTTGGTGTTCGATTCTTGTTAGATGTTTTTTGGTTGTAATAACGTGTCATGATGCTAATAAGTGGTGATGTGGCGTAATAAGGAGAGATCTACGTGACACGTATACATTCTTCAAAACGCCTTTTAATATATTAGTATAGATAAGCGCTAAAGGAGAAAAACAATGTATATCTAATTCAAACCTAAAATTCGTCATTAATTTATAAAATACTCAAGGATGTAAAGAACATCATTAATTTATAAAAAATCAAATTGCATACATTCTATAGAAGCAAACCTTGAAGCATTAAGAATCCCTCTTTACATTAAGCTAAAGGTTCAATTACAAAATACTTATTTCCCTAAAAAATATTCTTTGATGATGCAAGAAACATTCAATAATATACAATCATTGAGAATGTAGGACAAAGTGTCTAATAAGCTTGTTAGTTTCCCTAATTCTCAAGCTAATAACATGTTAATAGTACAACGTTACTGGTCAGATCAGCAGGTTTTGTTCTCTTTAGCTTTCTGGTCAGATCAGCAGGTTCTGTTCAGGTCTCAGGTAGAGGTTATACAATGTTACAGCAGCTGGTCTGGGTGTTCAAGTATGAGCTAGATTTTTTTGGTCAGTAGTAGGAACTAGGAAGGTTGTTTGGGTGTTGGTTATGAAAGCTTTTGATTGTGCCTTGAAAAAATACAGTTTGCCCCTTGAAATGTGATAACTGAAATCATGAACCTTAAGAAGAATGGCCAATGGCCCCTACTATGAACATTTTGGTGACTTGGCACCCCACACCCACTGAGTCACCGTGAACAAGGGTACAATTTTCTTATTCATGATTATAATCGTGTGACTTTAAGAGTTTTTTGTTCTAATTTCTTCACTATGTTTTTCCAACTTTCTCTGTATTTTTTCTTTAGTTTATTAAAATAAAATTTGCAATATTTCAGTACCCAAGAACTGAACTTTTTCACAATCTAAGAACCTCAATTCCTTAATCAACCAACATGAGAAATAAATGGTGTTCGGAATCACAACAACAATAATAAAAAAAAAACATAAAGTAGCCAAATATGCATCACTCCTCAAGTTTGCCATCACAGGGAAGACGTGAGAAGTGAGAATTGGTTTGATGATGAAAAAGGAACGCAAGCAAGTTAAAGGCAAATTTCCGATAATGAAAAGAGTTTAAACTCAACCCAGAATTCAAGGAGATGTAATGCTGACAAATCAAAATTGTAGAAGGTGTATGTTTTGGTAATTTATGCATGACTTTGTTATCCAGTCAGTTAGGATAAACCAGAAGCTTTCATAACCCACACCCAAACAACCTTCCTAAAACATTTTGAGCTAATCACAACACCTTCACATTTCTACTTATTCCATCGGTTTCAAGAATATATAAATTTAAAGCTTCTGCAGTCTCAGTTCCAGGAAGTCTCTATTTACTAAGTTATATAAAGTCTCTTGCAATTCACTACAATATTGCTCGTGGTCTTAAGTATGTGATGATTTAAAATCTGAACATTCTCAACATAACTGCAGACTAATTAAAACCTGATTGCGAAAATAAAATCTAAACATTCTCAGGCCTAGCAAGCTTCTATGTTTACAAGGAATAACACTGAGAAATATTCAAGCCGCCCCATAAAACCAACTTTTATCTCTTATTAACAGAAAATTCAGTTTGTTTGCTTCATACTAATAAAACTTGTTGAAGCAAAACAGAAGCAAATTAAGCAGAATAGCGTAGCATAGTATAGCATATCAAAGCAGCAGAAAGCAAAGCAAAATCAAAGCAGAAGCATCAGGTAGCAGATTCAGCATAGCAGATGCAAAGATGTAGCAGAATAGCATATCAACAAACAGTTTCCTCAAGTTAATGCAAAGCTCCACCGTCTCCATGAACTCTAGTATACATTTCTACTTATTCCATCGGTTTCAAGAATATATAATTTAAAAGCTTCTGCAGTCTGAGTTCCAGGAAGTCTCTATTTACTAAGTTATATATAGTCTCCTGCAATTCACTACAATATTGCTCGTGGTCTTAAGTATGTGATGAATTTAAAATATGAACATTCTCAACATAACTGCAGACTAAAACCTGAGTGCGAAAATAAAATCTAAACATTCTCAAGCCTAGCAAGCTTCTATTTTTGCAAGGAATAACACTGTGAAATATACAAGCCGCCACATAAAACCAACTTTTATCTCTTATTAACAGAAAATTCAGGTTGTCTGTTTCTTACTAATAAAACTTGTTGAAGCAAAACAGAAGCAAGTTAAGCAGAATAATGTAGCATAGTATAGCATATCAAAGCAGCAGATAGCAAAGCAAAATCAAAGCAGAAGCATCAGGTAGCAGATTCAGCATAGCAGATGCAAAGATGTAGCAGAATAGCATATCAACAAACAGTTTCCTCAAGTTAATGCAAAGCTCCACCGTCTCCATGAACTCTAGTATACATTTCTACTTATTCCATCGGTTTCAAGAATATATAATTTAAAAGCTTCTGCAGTCTGAGTTCCAGGAAGACTCTATTTACTAAGTTATATATAGTCTCCTGCAATTCACTACAATATTGCTCGTGGTCTTAAGTATGTGATGAATTTAAAATCTGAACATTCTCAACATAACTGCAGACTAAAACCTGAGTGCGAAAATAAAATCTAAACATTCTCAAGCCTAGCAAACTTCTATTTTTGCAAGGAATAACACTGAGAAATATACAAGGCGCCACATAAACCAACTATTATCTCTTATTAACAGAAAATTCAGGTTGTCTGTTTCTTACTAATAAAACTTGTTGAAGCAAAACAGAAGCAAGTTAAGCAGAATAGCGTAGCATAGTATAGCATATCAAAGCAGCAGATAGCAAAGAAAAATCAAAGCAGAAGCATCAGGTAGCAGATTCAGCATAGCAGATGCAGAGCTGTAGCAGAATAACATATCAACAAACAGTTTCCTCAAGTTAATGCAAAGTTCCACCGTCTCCATGAACTCTAGTATACATTTCTACTTATTCCATCGGTTTCAAGAATATATAATTTAAAAGCTTCTGCAATCTGAGTTCCAGGAAGTTTCTATTTACTAAGTTATATATAGTCTCCTGCAAGGCTGCAATTCACTACAATATTGCTCGTGGTGTTATGTACGTGATGATTTTAAAATCTGAACATTCTCAACATAACTGCAGACTAAAACCTAAGTGCGAAAATAAAATCTAAACATTCTAAAGCCTAGAAAGCTTCTATTTTTGCAAGGAATAACACTGAGAAATATACAAGCCTCCCATAAGCTTTATACATCTATATAAAATTGATACCCCTATTCCTCAACTCAACATAGAATCCGAGACTGCTAGTCCTAAACTCACGAGAATTCTGCCAATTAAAGTCTGTATTACAGGATTTACAGCACATTCAGATTTCCTAGAAGTTAAAATTTTGGTAGTGAACAGCAAGGCCCTCTTGTAGACTACAGGTTCTTAAATATAGCCTAACCATAACCCCCCTCCTTACCCCCCAAAGTTGTATGATCTAACATTTAATTCCCTATCAAATGAACATTAGTGAATTGCAAAGTTATAGGAAATTATAACGAAAATTATAGGAAATTCAGCAAAAATTATAGGAAATTCAACATATATTATAGGAAATTCAACAAAAATTATAGGAAATTCAACATAAATTATAGGAAATTCAGAAAAAGTTGAAAGTTCAATAAAAAAAATCAAAGTTATGGTGATTGATATGCAGAGACATGTTTAACTCATCAGTGCCAAAATAAAAAAGACAAGTAAAGGAGATAAGAACCTCGAAGAAGAGCGGTGCCGGAGCCGACCTCGCCGCCGATTTCAACCTCACAGCCTGTAATTTTTTTTAAAAATAATGAATTGAATTAAGTAGGGGATTGAGCGCTCAATTTCTCTGCAAATTAAACGAAAGTGAATTTATAATTCTCTTCACTCGGTAATCCTTGAAGAAGAAACGCAGGAAATTGGCAGTAGGATTAACTCCAGAAGAGATGGAGCCGAAATTCGTGGAAGAGAAAGAGCCGAAGTTCATGGAAGTTGCAGAAGAGGGAGAGGGAAAGGGAGAAGTTGCAGAAGTTCGTGGAGGAGTGGAGGAGTGGAGGAGTGGGAAAGAAGAAGCGGGATTTTTTTTTCCGCCTATTTTTCGGCAAGGGCAACGAAAAATAGAACTGGGCTGGATCTTTTATTTATAATGGGCAACAATTTAGAAATTAGTTGTTGCAAAAATATGATAAAGGGTAATAAAATAAAATTTTGTGGCCCAAAATATAAGTTTGGGCAATGGATTAATGAATTGTCGCCCAGAAAAGATTTTGGGCTACCGAAAACCTTCTTGTCGCACAAAATTGTAGATTTGGGCAACGAAATTATACACCGTCGCCTTTTGTTCTATTTCGGGCAACAAATATATTTCTCGTTGCCCATAAAATATTAACTCGTCGCCCAAACCTGCTTTTTTTTGTAGTGACCCAAGGTGCATTAAGTCTAATACCAAGGTTCAGCTTAATTGCGAGCTATTAATTTAGTGAGATCAAGTGATCGGAACAGCTAGCTGGAGCAATGCTTCCGATTAGTGAGTTCTAATGAATATTAAACTCACAGATTACTCTTGACTGAACCTACAAGGTCACACCAATGACACGTAACATATCACCGAATTAAATGAATCGGAAATTCATTTAATAGCTTTTCGGGAATTAGTTGGAAAACGTATTATACGATACGACCTTCCATCGGAATTGTATATCGTATCGCGAATATTCGTAAGCTAGGCGAAACGAATAAATCGTATCGTATGACGGTGATTCGTCGTATACGAAACGATAAATAATATATCGGAAATATATTTAATCGCGGATACGAAGAGCGGCCCACGATCCGAGTGCACGAAGCACTCAAGGCCCATGGGCGCGTCGGGCTAGCAAGCAGGCCACGACACAATAGCAGCAGTGCTGGCCCATGGCCGAGCAGCTGCGTGTGTGTGCGCGCGGGCCATGGCCACGACACAGCAGCAGCAGCGCGGCCCACGACCCAGCTCGCTGTGTGTGCTCGTGTGGTCTTGCGCGGGCTTGCTGGCCGGCCTTGCCTTATGGCATGGTCGGTTAGTAAGGTTAGTAAGGTTATGGTCGATTTATTCGTGTCGCCCAGCTTACGAATATTCGCGATACGATATACGATTCCGACAAAGGTTGTATCGTATAATACGTTTCCAACTAATTCCCGAAAAGCTATTAAATGAATTTTCGATTCATTTAATCCGGTGATCTGTTACGTGTCATTGGTGTGACCTTGTAGGTTCAGTCAAGAGTAAGTTGTGAGTTCAATATCCATTAGAACTCACTGATCGGAAGTATTGCACCAGCTAGCTGTTCCGATCACTTGATCGCACTGAATTCATTGTTCGCAATTAATCTGAACCTTGGTATTAGACTTAATGCACCTTGGGTGAAGGACATATTTCCTTCACATCTTTTATCCGCCACATAAATGAGTGACGAGTGTGTGAGCACTAGTCTTGAATTCCATTGTGCATTTGTGGTTCGCTTTGCGTGACGATTGTTAGGGTGGATTAGTGGTTGAATGGATTTGATTGGTTGACATTGATGCATGCTTGTTGGATTTTGCCTTGAATTATGTTTTTCATTTTGAAATATGTTGGGGGTGAAGTTGGTCTTGTATTCATCGATGATTTCTTTGCTTAGAGACAAGCAAGGATCTAGCTTGGGGGAGTTTGATATGTGTGTTTTATATAGTGTTTCACCCCTGTCCCTTAGTACTTTCTTGTCTCAAATAAGCTCTTAGGAGCCATTTTTAGTGCTAATATGTGTTATTTAGTGTGCCTTGAGTTTCAGGTTCAATTATGAGAAATTGGTCTTTTTAGACCTGTTTCGTGTTGATTCAGGCCACTACACGAGCCCGAGGAAGTTCGGGACCTTTATCGTCGACTTTCGGGAGCCTTAGATGCTTATGGTTGAGCCCCGAGAGTTAGACTCGGTGATATGGGCGAAGGATATTGAGGATTGCAAATCGCCCTGTGAGCTGAGGGCGAAATGCGACCATCGGGCGGAATTAAAAGAGAAGTGAACCGATCTACACGCGCCCGATCGGGCGCAGTTCGCCCGGTCCGGATCGGGCGCCCATCAGAAGCTGATTTCAACCTTTCGCAAACCGCCCGATCGGGCGGAATTTGGCCCGCTCGGGCCGACTGTCGAGAAAATCGCCCGATCGGGCGAAGCGCTGCCCGATCGGGCGACGCCAACCTACAGCATATATTCGCGAGTTTTATTTCCGTTTTTTAGTATTAGTTTATGAAAACTATATAAGCTTAGCTCTTTTATTTTAGAGGACATCTTTTATTCTAGTTTCTAATTACTTAGTTTATTTTAGTTCTCTCTATTTTCTCCAAACACTTAGTTTTAATTTTAATCAAAGATTCAAGCTTTATTATTCCATTGTCCTTTAATTCGGTATAATTTCTTGCTCTAATTTAATTCATTGCTTCAATCATGTTTTCCATTATGTTAATTGCGTTGTTATTTATTATCATGAGTGAGTAGTTCAATTTCTAGGGTTTAGGGGATCCATGAATGCATGATTGGGATTATATGTGGACTTGATTATTGATTGATTGATTATAATTTCTATAGCTTATTATTATTCCTCGTCAATTCGGTTCGGCCAGACTATTTTGATTTGAGTTTTATTAACCTTGGATTATGCGCCGAGAGGTATAAATCTGATGTTTTTGGTCTGTGGCTATTAGATAGGTATTATTTATAGTACGTAGCGAGAGCCCGCTAGTTGTTCTATCCTAAGGAATTCATAAGATTCGAGTGATGCATGTTTTCCTAGTTATGATTGTTAATTGATTGTTATTGTCCGTTGTCCAATCCCGGTCTGCATTTATGGTGAACCGCTGCCCTAGATTCCTTTAATATTGTTATTTTCCGATTTGATTATTTGCTTTAGTTTAATATACAAACCAATCCAATTCTCGTTCCCAGTAGTCTAGATTAGTCCATTAATAGTAGAAGAACGTTGTTTCCCTGTGGATACGATCCCTGCTTTCCTTGCTATATTTTTAGTTGGTGAACTTTAGGTTTATCTTTGATAGGAGTGCGATTTAGCCTGTCATAAGGAAGCTATGACGAAACCTAGATTCCCTAAAATGGTTAGATGCCATATATAGACTCAAATGTTTTAAATGGTTAGAGGCCATAAAACATACTCAATGTTTTGATGACAAAATTGACATTTTGTTGATTTGCAAGAATAGTTTCACACCTATTGGTTGCAAGTTTGTTTTAAGGATAAAAACCATCAAAACATGAAATTGTGTCTTCACACAAAGCTAGATTAGTTGCTAAAGGTTACAAGCAAATTCATAGCGTGGATTGTGTTGAAACCTCATGCAAAATCGTAATGCTCAAGTCTATAAATCAAGCAATGATTGCATATTGGTACATATGGTAATTGGATGACAAAACGTATTCCTCAATCAAATGTTGGAAGAAACTATATACATGGTATGTCATAGGATTTGTGGATCCAAATAAATGCTTGAAAAGGAAAGCCAGCTTATGAAATCTAAGTACAGATTTAAGCAAGCAATTGGGAATTGGAACTACATTTTAAGTGAAGGTAATAAGTATTTTAGTTTCATAAAATATACATGATTCTTATAGATATATCAGAAGTTTAGTGGGATTACGTAAAAACTTAATTGGTCCTATGTGTATCACACACATATCTCTATATTGTGAAATAACATTCAAATGCTAATAACTTAGATTTGAAATTTTTCATCAATGATGGACCTAGGAGAAACTTAGTACATACTGGGTATTAAGATCAATTTACAAAGATCTTATAATATTGTTTTAGATTAAGTAATGGCATTTACTAAATCAAACACGAAAGACTCCATTGGAGATATTCGACCCATATGAATAAATCTAAGTAATGAATGTTTGAACTATGTAAAAGCATTTACTAAGTTAAACATCAATGAATCTAATGAGATTCTTAACCTATATGTCAAAGAATATAGCTGGATTTAGTATCTACTGAAACTAAATGAGCTAAAGTTACATGAATAGAATTCAATTGGGAATTGTTCTACAAAAGAATTTATCATGTATAATATAATATGAGGATCGCCAAAAACGTATCGTATGACTTTAGGCACGACGAACATATACCAATCTCTATTGATCTAAGTGAAGATCAACTAGATTGAGATCAAGAAAAACTTATGGTACTTGAAAAGGTACATAGGAATAGTTCTTGATTCAAGGTACATAGGAATAGTTTTTTCGGCAGTTTCTTCGTTTCTTAACGAAATCAGGTGATTTTTGTGTCAATTGCGTATGTAAAAGGTATTCTAAAATTTTGACAAAAAGAATATTTTTCGGCCGAACCCAGAATTCCCAAATTTGAAGCCTAACTATGACTTTTCGGAGGTTTTAGTTTTTCGAACGCAAAATTTGAAATTTTTAGGATGTTAAATTAAATATTTGCGCTTCTTGTTGTTAAATCTTAAATTTTTGATTAACGTACTGTATATGTTTAACAAATTTATATACCTAAGCTTTTTAATTATACAACCTAATTTGTAATTGTACTTAATTTGTTGAAATTCGAATAATTTAGAATTTGATTTGATTTTCATAATTAATTCACAATTTAATTAGGTATCCATGATTAACAACCACCATAAAAAATGTTAATTTTTTATAAATTTTAAATTTTTATGACCTAGACTTGAATCCATGATAATCGAAAATTAATTGAATAATAAATTTTCGATTTTTTGCCCTAAATTTATGAAATTAATATGATTTATTATTTTTTCTATAAATTTGAATTAAAAAGTTTTAATTTTTTTTATATTTCGCTCATGAATGTTGCAGGCACAAAGCAATGGACGCCACGTGTTACCCTTAAGGGTGTTGTATAGTGCGGGCATGCGACGACGAGCAAGGGAGCTCGTCCCCCATGCGGTACGTATGCAGCGAGCAAGCAAGTGGCACGCGAGCACAAGGCAGGAGCCCTGCCTTGAGTCGAGTGCTGCGATGATGCATGGGCAGGATGGGCTACAAGCAAGGCACAATCAGACGAGGCGCGCGCGCGCGCGAGAGCGAGAGCTGGCTCGACCAGCGAGCGCTGCTCTGCGCCAGCGAGCGTTGCCTCGCCAAGCAGCTGCTGCGCTACGAAGCGAGCGAGCAAAGCTGTGCGCAAGCGTGGCTTAGCTTGCTGCATTTGCGCGTGGCTGCTGCTCGTGCCTTGCTATGCGATCAGTCGAGGGGCGTTGCTGCCTCGGGCACTCGACAGTGCATGGGTGCAAGCCCATGTTCCTCGTCTTGATCCGATTGATGCGCTTTGAATTTAATTTTGAATTATCAGTTGGAAAACGATTTTAATTAATTTTAAAATCCGTAATTTTAATTTTTTCTCGGAATTTAATTTTGAATAATTTAATTATTATAAATTTCATTTATACTAATTATTTTACTAAAATTAAAACCTTGATTATATTTTAATTAATTAAATAAAATGAAAATAAATTAAAGGATTGAATTAATAATTTATATGAGCTTTAAATTTTAATTAAATTTGTATGTTTCCGATTAAACTAGGAAATACAATTTTATGTTTAAAATTAGTAAAGCATGTAAATTTATTGGTTTAAGTGGGAGCGTTTTAGTCATAAACTCTTTAAGGTTAAAACAACTTGATTAGAATTAATAAGGATTGAATAATTGGTAGATTAATGTAAGCCTTGATTAATTGCTGCAAATATTTATGTGATGCATAATATGTTCTACTAACCAGCTATGTGGGCCATTCAATGATAAATGAATGGATGAATGGTATATATTTTATGTGTACTGTTTTGCAGGTTATTGAAAGTGACTAGTATGGCCCAAATAGGATAGAAAATATGGTCTGCGTACCATTAATTTGAATGTAAAGTTGGTCTAATGCACCAAAGTTTTTAATTTAAATATGGTCTGCGTACCATCAAATAGTTTAAATTAGTTTAAATTATAGCTTATCCTATTTGAAGAAAATGGCGCCTCCCATGGTGAAATTCAAGATGGAGTTTCCAATCCATTTTCAAGACGGAGTTTGAAGTTGAAGCTTCAAGATGAAGTCGGGCCATACTAGATCACATTTATATCTTATGCATGTTTTAAGTTATTTATTGCTTTAAATATGTCTTAATTATGCATGAGATTATGGCTTGATTATGTTGCATGATTAAGGATTTTAGTTCACTTAAAATCTAACCAACATAGTAAGAGCCCTAAGTTCCAAACTTTAAAAATTGAGTTAAAAGGTGCCATGCCAAAAGAACACTTACTTGGATAAACCTTTACATCAATCTTAGTAATAGTTTTCCGCCATAGCGAGGTGTTACTTATGTAATACCTCGTACTTTAATAATATTTATAAGTATATTTTATTATATTTATAAAGCATTTCACGATTTATTAACATTTAAATAATATTTAAATGTATTTTATTTAATGTATTTTAATTAATTAGAATATTTAAATGTGTTCTTGTTGTGAGTAGGTTCGTGATTGAATTAGTGCCTTAATAATGTCATGTCCAACCAATATTAAAGTTAGCCTTTTTATTTATTCAGGAGAAGGGATATGGCTAACCAAGAGATTTCTGAAGTGGTTAGACAACTAGCTGAGGTAGTTCGAGACCTAGCTCAAACTAGAGCCAACCCAATGCATGATCCGGCTGGGGAAATGTTTAAGAAAATAGCTCAAAGCAAGCCTCCACTCTATAGCGGAGAGATTGAACCCATTGTGCTTGAGAACTGGTTGAGAGAGTTTAATAAACTCATTGTATCTGTGAATTTCCCCGAAAACCTTAGGGTGAATAGCGCTGTGTACTACCTAAGAGGTGAAGCTGATTTATGGTGGCAACGATGTGAAAATACCCTTAGAGCCACACCTAACTTTGGATGGGAAGCATTCAAAACTGCACTAAGGAACAAGTTTTACCCACCTTATCTGAAAAAGCAAAAGGCGCAAGAGTTTATTGAACTCAAAATGGGAAGTCTGCCTGTGACGGAATACTATTCTAAGTTTATAGAGCTGTCTAGGTTTGCACCTGAAGTGGTGGCAACAGAAGAGCTCAGGGCTCAAAGATTTGAGAATGGTTTGACCATGGACTTACATCTGTTGTTGTCTGGAGAGACCTTTACCTCATTAGACACCCTGTACGGAAAAGCTGCTCACCTGTATGGGTTACAGCAAAGGAAGAATGGTAGTGCTGAAAAGAGAAAGGATGGCGGAAGCTCGAATCAAGGAAATAACCATCAGAATCAAGGGAATTTTAAGAAGCACAAAGGAAATGGGAACTTCCAGTTTAGGGCTAACAATGGTGGTAATCGCAACAACCAAGGTGGTGGAAATCAGTCTGGAAGGAATGGAGTACGGACCTACGAATGTAGGCGCTGTAACATGAATCACCCTGGAAAGGATTGTGATGGAAACTTGGTGACTTGTAGGTTCTGTCAGAAGTTAGGCTATAGAGAGTATGAATGCTATTCTAAGAATGAAAAGCCTAACCAAGGTAACCACCAAGGCAATAACCGGAACAATCAGAACTGGAATGGGGGAAATGGAGGTGGAAACCAAAGGAACTACCAAGGTGGTAACTATGGCAATAACAATGGCAATAGCAATGGCAATCACCAGAACCATGGAAAGCCTGGAGGGAACCAACAGCAGAATGGGAACCGAAACAACAATGGGAACACCAATGGAGGTGGCTATAACAAAGGAGTTGCCCAAGGAAAGTTGAATGTGATATCTAGTCAAGAAGCGGAGACTTCCTCTGACGTCATAGCAGGTACTTTTTCTATTAATTTCGTTTTAGTTAAATTTCTATTTGATTCTGGTGCGACTTATTCTTTTATACCAGTAGATGCTTTGGGGAAACTAAGGTTGAAAGAGCCTGAACCAATTGAGGTACCCATAGTCATACCTACTGGTAGTATAGTGAAGTGTACCAAAATTCATAGAGATGTGCCTTTGACCGTAGCCAAGACCGTATTCTTATCTAACCTAATCGAATTTGAGTAAGGAGAGCTAGATGTAATTCTAGGGATGGATTGGTTGGCCAAGTTCAAAGCCAAAATAGACTGTGAGAAGCAGAAGGTTCACTTGAGGTCTAGCCTAGGCAAAGTAGTGTCATATCTTCGTTTTGGTAAGCCTAAGAACATGGGAATCATCACGGCAATGGAACTCGTGAAGCTAGTCAATAAAGGGAACCCAACCTTCTTATGTAATGTGAGGAACCTAGAGCATGTGATCAAGGATCAGCCTGAAGATATTGCAGTATTCAATGAATTCCTTGATGTATTTCCAGAAGAGATCCCGGGGATGCCTCCCAATCGACCTATCGACTTTACCATAGATTTAGTGCCTGGAACCGCCCCTATTTCAAAAGCACCTTATCGAATGGCTCCAGCAGAAATGAATGAGTTAAAAGGCCAACTAGAGGATCTATTGGAGAAAGGTTATATTAGGCCAAGTGCATCGCCTTGGGGAGCACCAGTGTTGTTTGTGAAGAAAAAGGATGGAAGTATGAGGCTCTGTATAGACTACAAGGAGCTCAATAAGGTCACGATCAAGAACAAATATCCATTACCTAGGATAGAAGACCTATTTGACCAACTAAAAGGAGCAAGAATCTTTTCAAAGATCGATTTGCGTTCGGGTTATCATCAATTGAGAATCGCTGACCATGACATACCAAAGACCGCATTCAGGACTAGATACGGACATTATGAGTTCACTGTTATGCCTTTTGGGTTAACCAATGCCCCTGCAATATTTATGGACTTAATGAACCGTGTATTCCATGCATATTTGGACAAGTTTGTAGTGGTTTTCATAGATCACATCCTAGTGTATTCAAACAGTGAAGAAGATCACGCGGAACACTTGAAATCGGTGTTGAGTACCCTGAGAGATAACCAGTTGTATGCCAAGTTCTCAAAGTGTGAGTTTTGGTTGGAAAGAGTTGCATTTTTGGGATATTTTGTGTCAAAGGAAGGAGTGGCAGTTGACCCTGCTAAGATTAAAGCTGTTAGTGAATGGCCTACACCCAAGAGTGTGACTGACATTCGTAGCTTTCTGGGATTAGCTGGCTACTATAGGCACTTTGTGCAAGACTTCTCTAGGATAGCCAAGCCCATGACTACCTTGATGAAGAAGGAAAACAAGTTTGAATGGAGTGACCAGTGTGGGGAAGCATTCCAAGCCTTAAAGACGTGATTGACAACCGCGCCAGTATTAACCTTACCAGATGAGAGTGGTGCATACGATGTGTATAGTGATGCCTCTAAGAATGGTTTAGGGTGTGTATTGATGCAGAACGGGAAGGTTATTGCGTATGCGTCAAGGCAATTGAAGCCATATGAATCCAATTACCCGACCCATGATTTAGAGTTGGCTGCTATAGTGTTTGCATTGAAGATATGGAGACACTATCTGTATGGTGTGAAGTGTAGGATATTTACGGACCACAAGAGTTTGAAGTACATCTTCACACAGAAGGAATTGAATATGCGCCAATGAAGGTGGTTGGAGTTAATTAAGGACTATGATTTGGACATCCAGTACCATCAGGGAAAAGCCAATGTAGTTGCGGATGCCTTGAGTAGGAAATCAAGTCATAGTGTTAATTCGTTAGTAGTTGCTAACGAGCTGTGTAAGGACATGCAGCGTTTGAACCTTGAAATAGTAAGTGGTGAAAGCCTTGTGGGAATAATGAATGCCTTAACCATCCAGCCGTCGATATTTGATGAGATTAAGGAGAATCAGGCAGGTGATGTAAAGTTGGAGCGAATCAAGGAAAAGATTTCGCAGGGTAAGGAGTTAGATTTCCGAATCCATGATGATGGAAGTTTGAGGTACAAAGGCAGGTGGTGCGTGCCTCAAAAGTGTGGAGAATTGAAGGAGAAATTGATGAAAGAAGGGCATAACACGCCATATTCTGTGCACCCAGGGGGTGACAAGTTGTATAAGGACTTGAAAAAGGTCTATTGGTGGCCAAGGATGAAGAACGAAGTGGCTGAATTTGTGGCTAGATGTCTGACTTGTCAAAAGGTTAAGATTGAGCATAGGACGAGACCTCAAGGGAAGGTCCAACCTTTAGAGATTTCAAGCTGGAAATGGGACTGTATTTCTATGGACTTCGTCCCTTGTTTACCTAAGTCAAACACTGGGAATGATACAATTTGGGTGGTGGTAGATAGGTTGACTAAGTCAGCAGTGTTTATACCAATGAAGGAAACCTGGAAAATGGAACAACTTGCTAAAGCCTACATTAAGAATGTTGTGAGGTTACATGGAGTTCCTAAGGATATCGTATCAGATAGGGATTCAAGGTTTCTTTCGAATTTCTGGAAAAGTGTGCAGAAGAGCTTTGGTACGACATTGAAAATGAGTACAGCCTTCCACCCAGCCATGGATGGACAAACTGAAAGGACTATCCAAACCCTGGAGGACATGCTTCGGGCATGCGTTATTGATTTCCAAGGAAGTTGGGAAGATAGCCTAGATTTGATTGAGTTTTCCTATAACAATAGTTATCATGCTAGCATTGGAATGGCACCATTTGAGGCTTTGTATGGACGAAAATGTAGAAGTCCACTTTGTTGGAACGATATTAGTGAAACCATAGTGTTGGGACCTCAAATGATAGAGGACACCATGAACCAAATCCGAACCATCCAATCAAAGATTCAAGCGGCATAGGATCGCCAAAAGAGTTATGCGG
The DNA here is from genome assembly GCF_020520425.1 of Spinacia oleracea. Lineage (NCBI taxonomy): Eukaryota > Viridiplantae > Streptophyta > Magnoliopsida > Caryophyllales > Amaranthaceae > Spinacia > Spinacia oleracea. Next base: position 65,909,083 of record NC_079490.1, on the reverse strand, counting down.
ACTTGAAACGTAGGGATGAAGAGTTCAACATAGGTGATAAAGTGTTGCTCAAAGTGTCACCAATGAAAGGTGTCATGAGATTTGGAAAGAAAGGGAATTTAAGCCCTAAGTACATAGGCCCATATGAGATCTTAGAAAGAATCGGAAAGGTAGCCTATAGACTAGCCTTGCCTATGGACTTGCATAGAGTGCATAATGTGTTCCACATATCTCAGTTAAGGAAATATATCCCGGATAAATCGCATGTGTTGCAACCGGAGACCATAGAATTAGACAAAAGTCTAACCTTTGAGAAAAGACCTGTCAAATCCTTGATAGCAAAGTGCGTAGTACGCGTACTAAAGATGTGAAAATTGTCAAAGTGTTGTGGTCTAATCAAGAATCCGAGGAAGCCACTTGGGAAGCAGAGGGCGAAATGAGAAAGAAATATCCCGAGCTTTTTCCCGAGGTTAGTTGAGTTACGGGGTCGTAACTCGTGTCTTTTAAGGGGGGTAGATTGCGGTAGAATTTCGCGCTTGTTACCTTGTTTTCCCCTATTTTATGCTCAATTTAGTGCTTTCTATTGAATTTGCACTTATTATTGTCCTGTTTAATCATGTAAAGAGTACAACAACTTAAATTTTTTGTAAATGAACGTATTGAAAGTCTCAAAAAGTCTCAAGTTTTGAGTTAAATTTTGAATTCCGAACCCAAGTTTCGCGACGAAACTTCTTTTAAGGAGGGTAGACTGTAATACCTCGTATTTTTATAATATTTATAAGTATATTTTATTATATTTATAAAGTATTTTACGATTTATTAACATTTAAATAATATTTAAATGTATTTTATTTAATGTATTTTAATTAATTAGAATATTTATTATTTTAATTAATTACGAAACGAATTTATTTCTTGAGTCGGGAAATTAAATGAGTTGCAAATGATTTTTAAAGGCTTCAGGTTTTAAATAAAAAGTCCAATTCGTTTTACTAAACAAGCCAAATCAAAAGTATTTAATTCAAGTCCTAAGCTAGCCCAATCATTTAATTCCCTAAGCCCAATTCTAATTTCCTAAGCCTAGCCCATTAACAATAAGGAGCCTATAAATAGGAATCCTCATCATTAATTGACCCCCTATTTTGTCATAAACCCTTTTCTCTCTTTCTTGCCAACACTCCTCCTTCTCTCTCCCTTTTTGTTCGACCGGCTCACTCGGCCCGCAAGCACGAGCCTCGTGCTGTTGGGTCGCCCTTGTGCCCTCGTGTGCCCTCGCGCGCCAGCGCCCACACTCCCTCTCTCGCCCCTCGCGCGCCAGTGCCCGCACTCCCTCGCTCACTCTCTCGCGCCAGCGCACGCCGTCCCTCTCGTCTCTCGCCCGCAGCCGCAGCGTGCCCTCGTGCCTGCGCTGCTGCTTGCCTTGTTGTTGCTCGTGTGCTCAGCGCACGCCCTCGCTCTTGCCCCTCCTCTCGCGCGCGCCCCAGCGTGCCGTGCGCCCTGTCCCGCGCGCAAGCGCAGCTGCGCCCTTCGCCCCTGCGCGCACACACGTGTGCGTGTGTGTGTGTTGTTCGTGCTCGTAATTCAATTCCTTTTCGCCCAATCACTCTAATTCGTGGTTGTTCCGTGCTATAGGCCGGATTGGTATAATTCTCTTATTCCTTACCTATTCTATTTAAATTTTGTATTTTAAATTATTATATTAATATTGTTTTGAGTAATTAAAATTCTGGGAACCGGTTATGAATACCGTGGTTTGAGGATTTGCGTGTTGTGATTCGTTAGGTTTGTTTTAATTATTAAAGGATGAATTTTCAGATTTGTTTATTGAATAAAGCATTGATTTTTATGATAATAAACTAGTGTTATTGGGGTTTTTAAGTTAGGGTTTTAACCTAGACCTAATGAGTCAATTAATTAGCATAATTAGGTGATGATTTTAATTATGATAATCAATTATATTTTCAGATTTGAATAAAGGTTTAAAGTGTCGATTTTTATTGAATTTAAAGGCGGAAAAAATATGTTTTCGTACTAAGGATTGATTTTGCAAATTGAGACGTTTTGATTTTTGAAAAACGATTGAATTCTAAAGTTTAAAGGAGGTCTTAAATTTTATAAAGTTGCTGGAAATTTAATGAACACGGAAATAATTTAAGTTTCATTATTTTGATGATAGGAGGTGATTTCTAGTTGAGTGCTCGTTATTGCAAAGTGGCCCCTACGCTTGGGTATTCAAGGTACGTACAAGTCTAGGGCCACCACACCTTTTGTCAATGACATTACATGATTGTTGATGACATGAATTACATTATGTGGAATCATGTTGTTTTGGTGAACGAGCATGTGATTTGTGATGTTGGATTTATTGGATTAATTGTTGAACAAGCATGTTGGAATTATTATGAGTATGGGTTTCATTGTCAATCATGTTGTTCAATATTTATGCATGTATGGTTTATTTCACATGCAAGGGATGGATTATTTATTTGTATGCTATTGTACGGGATGTCTAGCATACTTTGAGCCAATTATTCGTACCTCGTTGTACAATTTATTTTACCACATGTGAAGCGTTAGCTCACGTAAGCCACCGCACATGTAGGGTTCAGTTGGGAATGTTATGTATGAAATGAATTAGGATTTGTCGTGCAAGGGCACACCCCTCATGTTAATATGCATGATGTGGAGTCTCACTTTGGTGAGGAGGAACATGGTAGTAATATCACAAGTGTCTTGCTTGGTTGATCACAAGTCTTAAAGCATTAAAATAAGATTGTTTTGGTTGTTGTTTATTAATCGTATGTGTGTACATTGTCGAGTCTTGAGTTCGCCTTTAATAAAATATTAATAAACGTAAAGTGTAACCCGAACAAGCTTCAAAACTCTTGGAACGTATATACCTTAAGTATGAACAATGGGGGGAGTCTTGCCGGAAAGCTCGTACTCCTACTAATGATACAAGACGTTGTTTCATTTATATAACGCGCAGGAATTCCGTCGGTATGGCCCGACACTCGGTATGGCCCGATATTATTATTTATTATTTGGTGTATGGTTGGCTCCCATCACCTTTCCTTTATGGAACATTCTTTTGCCCCGTTCGAAGCTTATTCTAATTAAATTGTGAGTCAAGAGTCGAGTCAAGAGTCGAGTCTTGTATTCATGGTTGGTTTGTTGATTCTTAAATGGCTTTTGCATGATGATTAGTACTTAGTGAGTGATGCATGTTTTAGTTTTGTTTCACTCTATTCTTGTAAGTACTCAGCTTTTGCTGACTACGTGCTTTGTGTGTTTCTGGTCATGGCCTTTGCCTTAATGACCCTATGATGATCTATCATTTGCACTTGCATTGATGGGGAGTAGAATAAAATAGCAGGTTGGTAGATCGGAATCATGTGGCTTGGGATGATCAAGATAGTTGCATGTTTTTGTATTTTGAACTATTTAACTTTACTTTAATTATGTTTGAAACGTTTGAATTATTTATACTTTGGGTTTTGGGCCATTATGGTTCCAAATTGTAGGAGGCCTCAATATTTCATTAATTATGATTTTTAAAAGTTAGTTGACATTTAATTTCCGCTGCGTAATTCTGGTAATAGCTTTAACCGTTATCACGGTGGCGGTAATGCTTTAGTAATTCCTTTATTTTAAGTTGGAAAATGATTTTATAAAACCAAGGAATTATTAGGGTGTTACAACTTATTGATCCTAAAGGGGTAAGGTACACAAAATAATTGTGAGTACATGTTAGTTTTGGTGAAACTCAACGATATAAGTAAGGAGTCATTTTATGTCGTGTCAAACAGGATAGGTTTACCTAACAAGTTCTTAGACGTACCTATCAACCAAGAGTAGTTTCTAGACTATTAGCAAAGGCTTTGCTTACCTAAAATATTTTAGAATTCAGTCTAAATACATAATGTGCTTAATTCTTCAATGATTTAAGGTAACAATAAATTTCCTCGATTGGTAGTGAATCCAAGAACGATTTACGGAAATTAGAGAAAATGAGCAATTTAAAATGTACATTTCTTTTAGCGACTTTTATGGTTGTTTTCGAGTATCAAAGTCGAATGGCAAACCGATTGGTGCTTGTGAATTCAAAATACAATGTAGTTTTGAGATCATAAAGCATTGAGTTTAAACGTTCAGCTTTACCAATGGTTAACAACCTAATATATTTTATCCATTTAATTCTCAATTGAGTCTATTCCCTAGACATTCGAATAGATCGATGCTTAGAGAACTTTAGAAGCTTCTGGTAAGATCTTCAGTTCAAGTGGAATTAATAATATTAATCCACACTTACTCTTGACTGAACCCGTAGGGTCACACAAATAGTACGTGAACGGATCAAGTATTTAAGTGAATTAAATACTCCATTTATGGATATTCGGAATCGACGGATCTCGGTTCCAGTGGGAGCTGAAATCGTCAAAAGGCAAATTATGAATACTCCGGAAATGATGATATTGCCGGAAAACGGAAATATGGATCGTATCGGAAATATAAATATAATCTAAGTCGTAGATGTTGCCGGAAACGGAAACATGGTACGTATCGTGGATGTTGCCAGAATCGGAAATATTGCCGAAAACGAAAATATTGCCGGAATCGGAAATATTATCGGAATCGGAAATAAATTCCAGAATCGAAATATTAAATATTTGTTCGATACGGAAATTAATTTCGGAATCGGAAATATTAAATATTGTTCGAATCAGAAATGAATTCCGGAATCGGAAAATTAATCGGAAGCGCGACGTACGAAATAAACATCGGACGAGCTTGCTAGACGCAAGGCCCAACACGATGCCAGGCCTGCGCCTAGCGAAGCTCGCGCATAGCAGGCGAGCAAGCAGCCCGCCAAGGCACGCAAGGCCCAGCCAGCAAGCACGCAAGGCCAGGCCCAGCATGCGGCAAGGCCATCAAGCTGGCGCGCCCCTCGTGGGCTGCGTTGCAGCTGCTAGACCGAGCCAGCCAACCGCGCGCGCGGGCATGTACCTTGTGGGATGTTCGTGCGTGTTGGTGTGTTCGTGCATGTGAAGAATCCTTAAGCTTCTAGGATTTATCCGATTATACTATTTTCCTGAAACTACTAGAATTAGTTGTTGAGTCAAACACTAAATTAACAGATTTAATTAGAATCTAATTGTAATAGAATTAGATAAGTTGAATGCTAGTAGGTTTCTACATTAATTGTGGGGTCATTTGGTTTGTTTTAAGTCCTCTTAAGGCTAGAACATAATGGCTATTTTGTTCCATAATCAGCATACCTAAATTTCAGTTTTCAAACACGGAAAGACTCACATTCAGAAGAACAAAAACAATGTTTGTTTGTTTATTTGAATGAAATGGTCATTTACGGGTTGAGTCAATATGCTTGATTAAAATCAAACAACTATTTAACAATAGGAACTTTACTCGGTTCAAATCAATCTCTTGATTTTAGTTCCACTAATTTTTGGCATTGTTGCTTAGACCATATCAACAGGTTAACGTTCGAAAGCTCTATTTTGATGGACTTTTGAAAGTTGATTGATTTCTAGATCAATTTAAGACAAGCTAGTCTTACTTGTTGAAAGTAACAAAATATATGAACTATTGTTAGAACACCTAGACAATAGAGTTCAAAGCTAAAGAGAGATTTTATGACTTTATTATTTCACCTAAATTTGAGTGAATATTGGTTTATTTACTCAAAGTGATATAAGTTTGAATCTGTTTGGCTAGTTCAAAGATTCAGAAGTATAAAATCCACACGGCAAGAAATCATAAAGATCTAGGATAGATTATGTTGATGATTACTTGAGCCCAAAAAATGATCATCAATGATTGTGTGTTGTATTTCACGATCTAGCTCCATAAGATATGGCATATCTAAGTTGGAATGATCGAAGTCAATTAGTACTTGATTCGATCAATGATGAATCATAAAAGAACTTTCCTATAATTTCTAAAAACAAAATGCTCAACTACCACCAAACTAAACCAAATTCGTTAAAGCTATTGAAAAGAAATTTTAGAATATCTTTTCAATAATATATATATCTAAAGAGTTGCTAAACTCAGTGGGAGCTTAGTGTTTGTTATTCAACAAACTAACGCCCAAGTTTAGATATATGTTTCATTGTGATTTATTCAAATGAGACACAAGGGTATTATTTCTACCACGAATTTTTGAGAACCAAATGTTTGTTTGCTCAAAATAATGTCCTTTTGGAGATTCGTTTCCAAAATGACAAGTGGGAGAAAATAGACCTCGAAAGTCTTCGAGGCGAACAACAAACATAAACGGACATTCCGGATGCTTTTCGAAGTTCTTCAGAAAATTCGAACACTTATTCATGAAGGACTTTAGAAGTGGCTTTAAAGAATAGACATCTCTTAGAAGACTTTACAAGTGCTTCAAGAAGAACAGAATATTCAAATACTTTCAAGTGTCTGTTGATATTCTATTGTTTCATGTTCTATACCCAAGTAAGGCACTGAAACTATGAGATTCTTCTATTATGTAGTGAAGAAACATCGAGTTCAGGTCACTGAAGCTATGAGATTCTTCTATTATATAGTGAAGAAACCTACAACTTGCAGTCAAACTATTATCATATAGATTAATGAGTTTGTGACTTGTAAGAAAGCTATGACGAAACCTAGATTCCTTAAAATGGTTAGAGGCCGTATATAGACTCAAATGTTTTGATGAGAAAATTGAAATTTTGTTGATTTGCAAGAATGGTTTACATCCATTGGTTGCAAATTGGTTTTAAGGATAAAAACCATCACACATGGAATTGTGTTCACACACAAAGCTAGATTAGTTGCTAAAGGTTACAAGCAAATTGATGGCATGGATTGTGTTGAAACCTCATGCACAATCGTAATGCTCAAGTCTATAAATCAAGCAATGATTGCATATTGGTACATATGGCAATTGGATGACAAAACATCTTCCTCAATCAAATGTTGGAAGAAACTATGTACATGGCATGTCATAGGATTTGTGGATCCAAATAAATGTTTGAAAAGGAAAGCTAGCTTATGAAATCTAAGTACAGATTTAAGCAAGCAATTGGGAATTAGAATTGTATTTTAGTGAAACTAATAAAGTATTTTAGTTTCATAAAATGTACATGATTCTTATAAATATATAAGAAGTTTAGTGGGAGTACATAAAACGAAATTGGTCCTATGTGTATCACACACATATTTCTCTATTGTGAAATTATTTATCAATGATGTACCAAGGCGAAACTTAGTACATACTGGGTATTAAGATCTATTTACAAAGACCTTATAATATTGTTTGGATTAAGTAATGGCATTTACTAAATCAAACACGAAAGACTCCATTGGAGATATTCGATCCATATGAATAAATCTAAGTAATGAATGTTTGAAATATGTATAAGCGTTTACTAAGTTAAACATCAAAGAATCTAATGAGATTCTTCACCTATATTATATGTCAAAGAATTTAGCTAGATTTAGTATCTACTGAAACTAGATGAGCTAAAGTTACATGATTGGAATTCAATTGGGAATTATCCTGCAAAAGAATTTATCATGTATGATATAATATGAGGATCGCCAAAACGTATCGTATGTATGACGAACATATGCCAATCTCTATTGATCTAAGTAAGGATCAACTAGATTGAGATCAAGAAAATCCTATGGTACTTGAAAAGGTACATAGGAATAGTTCTTGATTCAAGGAAATAAAGATATGCTAAATATTGATGCTACACACATAAATACTGGCAAACGACCAAGCAAGATCCCTTTGGAGTTAACCATTGGCAAGGACGAGCTATAGAGCATCGTGTTTTGAAATGGCAACATGGATTGGAGACCATGAGTTGTTGCATGGGAAATTAAATATTAATTTCTATGTTATGAGATACAGATGGAAAGTCTTCCACATATCTGTGAACTGCTTGGATAAGTAAATCCAAACAAAGCATCACTAGCAACCTATACAGTTGAAGTAAAAGTAATTATTGCCTAAGAAGCAATCAAACAGGGTTGTTTATGTTAAAGAGTTCTTCACTAAACTTGGGTAGATCACATGTCTGCTGACTTGATGGTTCTTCATTGCAAAATGCGTAGAACCACTGTTGTAGCAAGAAAGACTAGATCACAAAATAAACATACTCAAAAGATCTTAACATCCTATCTCGAAGAACATTCGATGAAAAGGATATTAATATTGGCAAAGCATGATAACTAAACCTATGCAACAAGTGAGAAGCAACACTCACATTGTAGCACTGTAAATCAAACATAGCTTTGAATTCCATGAACTGTTTTAAGGATGGGTTTGAGGCCCATGGTTGTAAAACATTGGGGTTGAACATTTAACATATATGAAATGTATTTTCATATTCCATTTAATCTTGGTTTAGTATTAAATGATGAGTCACTTCAATTGGACGATATATTCAAGATAGACTGTCAGGACCAGTCATGTGACTAAGAAATGTCTATCAAGTGAACTTGAATGTCAAAAGTTGAAAAAGGTCCCTGGTCGGAGTTTTCTATAAAGATGGACGCATAGAAAACGCTAGACGACTAGAATGCAAGATGAGTAGTAGTTCTGTTTCTTGAACTATGTGGACATGGCAATATCGCAATCATTTTCATAGATACTTACTTTGGGAAGACTAGTATCGGACAGACCTATGAAACTTTACTGTAAGAGATGAAAATCTGTCATAAGTAAATTTCATTAAAATTATTAGACACTAATCCTCAATACCTGAGTGATTTGAGATTACTTGTTTGAGAACTCGTTGCTTTGACGTTGTCAACCGTCGCACCGTAAAAGGAGGCTATAAAGGCAACGCTCGGGTAATCACCTATCAAACGAAGTCTACTCACAAGATCGCAAGATTGGGATTTTCCTCCCATAAATCGGGATGAGATGATGAAAGTTGTACAAGGCCACTCGGAGAGCTAGAAACTGTAAAATGCATGGCCGTGCTCACATGAATCATAGGCTATGATTATCTGTTTATTTGATCAGTTGAACTCTGAAACCGAGAAACACCTCTTGACATAACAAGGATGACAACTCTTACCTTATGTTCATGAGCAAGCATCGAACGAAAAAGGAATTAGGAATTGCACACTTGTCCCTAAGGACAAGTGGGAGACTAAAGGAAATAATGCCCTTGGTCCAAGTATGCATTCTATGATAAGTCTAATAAATGCGGTTCAGTGTTAATTATACAAGTTAATAATTTAGTGAGATCAAGTGAAGTGAATGCCTAGCTAGAGGCCGCTTCAGTTCAAGTGGAATTAATAATATTAATCCACATCTTACTCTTGACTGAACCCCTAGGGTCACACAAATAGTACGTAAACGGATCAAGTATCTAATGGAATTAAATACTCCATCTATGGATATTCCGAATCGACAGATCTTGGTTCCAGTGGGAGCTGAGATCGTCAAAAGCAAATTATTAATACTCCGGAAACGATGATATTGCCGGAAACGGAAATATGGATCGTATCGGAAATATAAATATTATCCAAGTCGTAGATGTTGCTGGAAACGGAAACATGGTACGTATCGGAAAATATTATCGGGAATGGAAATATTGCCAGAATCTGAAATATTGCCGGAAACGGAAATATTGTCGGAATCGGAGATATTATCGGAATCGGAAAATAAATCCGGAAACGGAAATATTAAATATTTGTTCGAAACGGAAATTTATTCCGGAATCGGAAATATTAAATATTGTTCGTATCGGAAATGAATTCCGCAATCGGAAAATTAATCGGAAGCACGACGTACGAAATAACCATCGGACGAGCTTGCTAGACGCAAGGCCTAGCACGATGCTAGGCCCAACGCCTAGCGAAGCCCGTGCGCACAAGCAGATAGGCGCAGCCCGCTGCGACCAAGCAAGCAAGCCCAGCCAAGCGAGAAGCAAGGCCAGGCCCGCGAGCAAGGCCAGCAAGCTGGCGCCCCCCTCGTGGGCTGCGATTAGTTGCTGGGCCGAGCTCAGCGCGCGTGCACATCGCCCTTCGTGGGATGTACGTGTGCGTTTGTGTTTGTGTACGAAGCCTTGATTGATTAGGATTCGTTTAGATTAATTTCCTAAATCTACTAGAAATTAAGTGATTGAATTTAAGTTAAATTCAGATTAGCTAAATTGATTCCTAGTAGGATTCTAATATCCGATTTCCCTACCCTATGAATAGGTGATCATATTTCACAATTTATAACGAGTAATTAAAGTATTCATACAAGTTTTAGGCTTAAAACTCAGATTTTTATTTGCTATAAAAACCGAAAATTACATGGAACCTTAGGTGCAATTCTAGTTAATTAAATCTAAGGCGGATCCGAGTGTGCTGTGGACTATCTACGGAGGGACGACATTTGGAGTCCTAGGCTTGTTCTTGTTCGGTTCGGGCGCAGCTAGGGAGGGCACGCTACAACGTGTATGTGTCCTAAATTATGCTAATTGTTATGTGGCAATTAATTTGGATTCCTGGCTTTATGGTTTTTCCGCATGATTTATATTCAGTTATATGTATCATAACCTAACATTGGTATCACGAGCCTCTAATTAATTCCATAATTATTAGTGAACATGGTTATATGTATCATAACCTAACAGTGGTATCACGAGCCTCTAATTAATTCCATAATAATAACCAGAGTCTAGCGGCATCAGGGCAAAACAGGGGCCGTTCTTATGTCAGGGAGCATTTTGAATACAACACAGATTTATGTACAAGTCTCATGGAAGTGGACACCAAATTTTATTTGGAACGTCCATTCCCTTTGAAGTCATATGTCGAAAGTCGTGACCCAAAACTGTTCTGCTAGTTCTATGAAGACAAAACTGTTCACACCGACCGACATTTTTTGGCAGTCATTTCAAGCGGCCTGGCAGTAGGAGGACCCACCATCAGAGGACATAAAGACTATGCCAATAGGTAGGGTTCAGGCAATGCTCTCTGGAAAATATCCAATGGATCTCTTTCCAAAGATTGAACTTTGTGAATCGGCAGAGGAAAGATTTTTAACCCGTAATGATGATCCCTTGGTCATTGAGCTTAAAATATCCAATCTAATGGTGTGGCGAATTTTAGTAGACGTTGGTAGCTCATTGGATATTATTATTTTTGATTGTATAAACCGACTAGTGCACAACCTAAAGACTATTGAGAAACTACACTACCCCATAATTGGCTTTGGAGGAAGTGTGATTCATCTAATAGGTGTCATTTCTCTGCCGCTAAGGGTGGGAAATCGATCACATAATCGTAAGATGAATTTCAGCTTCTTGATCGTCAAAGACCTCACGTCATACAATGTTATCTTAGGCCGACCACCACTAAACATAGCAAAGGCAGTAATTGTGACACACTTGATGCTTATGAAGTATGTTTGTGATGACAGAAGTGTTAGTACAATCCACAGTGACTAGCAGTAGGCCACAGATTGCTATCTAGCTACGCTTAATCCTGCGGCATTGGGCACCAACATAACCGAAGTTGGCGACTTTGATGATATATTCAAGATAGACTTTCAGGACCAGTCCTATGAGTAAGAAATGTCTATCAAGTGAACTTGAATGACAAAAGTTGAAAATGGTCCCTGGTCGGAGTTTTCTATAAAGATGGACACATAGAAAACATTAGACGACTAGAATGCAAGATGACTAGTAGTTCTGTTTCTTGAACTATGTGGACATGGCAATGTCGTAATCATTTGCATAGATACTTACTTTGGGAAGACTAGTATCGGACAGACCTATGAAACTTTACTATAAGAGATGAAAATCTGTCATAAGTAAATTTCATTAAAATTATTAGACACTCAATCCTCAATACCTGAGTGATTTGAGTTTACTTGTTTGAGAACTGCTTACTTTGACGTTGACCAACCGTCGCACCGTAAAAGGAGACTATAAAGGCAACACTCAGGTAATCACCTATTAAACGAAGTCTAATCTCAACATCACAAGATTGGGATTGTCCTCCCATAAATCGGGATGAGATGCTTAAAAGTTGTACAAGGCCACTAGGAGAGCTAGAAACTGTAAAATGCATAGTCGTGCTCGGATGAATCATAGGCTATGATAATCTGTTTATTTGATCAGTTGAACTATGAAACCGAGAAACACCTCTGGACGTAATAAGGATGACAACTCTTACCTTATGTTCAAGAGCAAGCATCGAGCGACAAAGGAATTAGGAAATGCACACTTGTCCTTAAGGACAAGTGGGAGACTGAAGGAAATAATGCCCTTGGTCCAAGTATGCAATTAAGGATAAGTCTAATAAATGCGGTTCAGTATTAATTAACAAGTTAATCATTCAGTGAGATCAAGTGAGCTGAATGCCTAGCTAGAGGCCGCTTCATTTCAAGTGGAATTAATGATATTAATCCACATGTGAAGAGAAAATGTAACAAAGACAACCAAAAGATATACAAATATATTTTGGTACACGGTACATACGGATGTACCTAATAATTTTCACGTTATCAATGCCACAATATTCAAAGAAAAAAAATTATTTAGACAACAATTTTTCGCATACGAAACCAATTATTTGCTTTTAAAAAGTGAGCCAAAACCATTGAAGTGGATGTTAGGTTATGATACATATGACAATTCATAAATCATGCGGAAAAACCATTTAGCCAGGAATACATATTATTTACACATAATCATATAGCATAATTTAGATGCATACTCTTTGTTGCGTGCCTTCCCTAGCTGCGCCCGAACCGAACAAGAACAAGTCTTTAGGACTCCAAGTGTCGTCCCTCCGTAGATAGTCCACAGCACGTCCGGATCCGCCTTAAGATTGACCAACTAGAATCGCCCTTAAGGTACTAGAATTTTCGGCACTCTTAGGTAAGAAATATGGCTGAATTTTTCTCTCAAAACTCACTTTGAATACTTGAATTAATCTCTGAAAATATGTGACCCTAAGCACGTATTTATAGAGTTATGGAAAGGGAATTGGAATCCTAGTAGGATACGAATTAATTAAACTTAGAATCCTACAAGAACTCTAATTAATTAATTTATCCTTTTAGGAATAGGAATTTAATCATATACCAATTCTAATAGCTTTAGGAATCGTGCATGAACACAAACACACACACACACGGCAGCCACAAGGGCCGCCCATGCGCGTGCGTGCGAGCAGCAGCCCACGCATCGAGGCCCACGCAGCCGTGGCCTTGGCGCGCGCTGGGCCTGCCTTGCGGTAGGCCTGGGCGCTGCCTTGGCTGGGCTTGTGGCGCGCGTTTGGCTTGCTGGGCGATGGCCCGACTTCGTGCTGGGCCTTCGTCCGGCAGGCCTCGTCCGATGCTAATTCGTACGATACGCTTCCGATTAAATTCCCGGCTCCGGAATTCATTTCCGATACGAACAATATTTAATATTTCCGATTCCGGAATCAATTTCCGTTTCGAACAAATATTTAATATTTCCGTTTCCGGAATTATTTTCCGATTCCGATAATATTTCCGATTCTGACAATATTTCCGTTTCCGGCAATATTTCCGATTCTGGCAATATTTCCATTTCCGATAATATTTTCCGATACGTACCATGTTTCCGTTTCCGGCAACATCTACGACTTGGATAATATTTATATTTCCGATACGATCCATATTTCCGTTTCCGGCAATATCATCGTTTCCGGAGTATTCATTTCTTGCCTGTGACGATCTCAGCTCCCACTGAAACCAAGATCCGTCGATTCCGAATATCCATAGATGGAGTATCTAATGCCATTAAATACTTGATCCGTTTACGTACTATTTGTGTGACCCTACGGGTTCAGTCAAGAGTAAGCTGTGGATTAATATCATTAATTCCACTTGAACTGAAGCGGCCTCTAGCTAGGCATTCAGCTCACTTGATCTCACTGAATTATTAACTTGTTAATTAATACTGAACCGCATTTATTAGACTTAACATAGAATGCATACTTGGACCAAGGGCATTATTTCCTTCAGTCTCCCACTTGTCCTTAGGGACAAGTGTGCATTTCCTAATTCCTTTGTCGCTCGATGCTTGCTCTTGAACATAAGGTAAGAGTCGTCATCCTTATTATGTCCAGAGGTGTTCCTCGGTTTCAGAGTTCAACTGATCAAATAAACAGATAATCATAGCCTATGATTCATCCGAGCACGGCCATGCATTTCACAGTTTCTAGCTCTCCGAGTGGCCTTGTACAACTTTTAAGCATCTCATCCCGATTTATGGGAGGACAATCCCAATCTTGCGATCTTGAGATTAGACTTCGTTTGATAGGTGATTACCTGAGCGTTGCCTTTATAGCCTCCTTTTACGGTGCGACGGTTGGTCAACGTCAAAGCAACCAGTTCTCAAACAAGTAATCTCAAATCACTCAGGTATTGAGGATTTAGTGTCTAATAATTTAATGAAATTTACTTATGACAGATTTTCATCTCTTACAGTAAAGTTTCATAGGTCTTGTCCGATACTAGTCTTCCCAAAGTAAGTATCTATGCAAATGATTATGACATTGCCATGTCCACATAGTTCAAGAAACAGAACTACTAGTCATCTTGCATTCTAATCGTCTAATGTTTTCTATGCGTCCAATTTTATAGAAAACTCCGACTAGGGACCATTTTCAACCTTTGACATTCAAGTTCACTTGATAGACATTTCTTAGTCACAGGACTGGTCCTGACAGTCTATCTTGAATATATCGTCAAATTTGAAGGGACTCATCATTTAATACTAAACCAAGATTAAATGGAATATGAAAATACATTTCATATATGATAAATGTTCAACCCAAATGTTTTATAACCATGGGCCTCAAACCCATCTTCTAAAACAATTCATGGAATTCAAAGCTATGCTTGATTTCCAGTGCTACAACGTGAGTGTTGCTTCTCACTTGTTGCATAGGTTTAGTTATCATGCTTTGCCAATCTTAATATCCTTTTCATCGAATGTTCTTCGAGATATGATGATAAGATCTTTTCGAGTTTTTTTATTATGTGATCTAGTCTTTCTTACTTCGATGGTGGTTTTACTCATTTTGCAATGAAGAACCATCAAGTTAGCAGACGTTTTTCTTGCTTCAAGAGTGGTTCTACGCATTTTTCAATGAAGAACCATCAAGCCAGCAGATAGGTGATCTACCCAAGTTCAGTGAAGAACTTTAAACAACCCTGTTTTATTGCTTCTTAGGCAATAATCACTTTTACTTCAACTGTATAGGTTGCTAGTGATGCTTTGTTTGGATTTACCTATCCAAGCAGTTCATAGATATGTGGAAGACTCTTCAACTATATCTTAGAACATAGAAATTATTATTTTAATTTCCCACGCAACAACTCATGGTCTCCAATCCATGTTGCCATTTCAAAACACGATGCTCTATAGCTCGTCCTTATCAATGGTTAACTCCAAAGGGTCTTGCTTGATCCTTTGCCAGTGTTTATGCGTGTAGCATCAATATTTAGCATATCTTTATTTCCTTGAATCAAGAACTATTCCTATGTACCTTTTCAAGTACCATAAGTATTCTTGATCTCAATCTAGTTGATCTTCACTTAGATCAATAGAGATTGGTATATGTTCGTCATGCCTAAAGTCATACGATACGTTTTTGGCGATCCTCATATTATATCATACATGATAAATTCTTTTGCAGAATAATTCCCAATTGAATTCTATTCATGTAACTTTAGCTTATCTAGTTTCAGTAGATACTGAATTCAGCTAAATTCTTTGACATATAATATAGGTTAAGAATCTCATTTAGACTCTTTGATGTTTAACTTAGTAAATGCTTATACATAGTTCAAACATCCTTTACTTAGATTTATTCACATGGGTCGAATATCTCCAATGGAGTCTTTCGTGTTTGATTTAGTAAATGCCATTACTTAATCCAAAACAATATTATAAGATCTTTGTAAATAGATCTTAGTACCCAGTATGAACTAAGTTTCGCCTTGGTCCGTCATTGATGAATAATCTCAAATCTAAGTATTTAGCATTTGAATGTTATTTCACAATAGAGAGATATGTGTGTGATACACATAGGACCAATTAAGTTTTATGTACTCCCACTAAACTTCTTATATATCTATAAGAATCATGTATATTTTATGAAACTAAAATACTTATTAGCTTCACTAAAATACAATTCCAATTCCCAATTGCTTGCTTAAATCTGTACTTAGATTTTATAAACTAGCTTTTCTTTTCAAGCATTTATTTGGATCCACAAATCCTATGACATACCATGTACATAGTTTTCTTCCAACATTTGATTGAGGAATATGTTTTGTCATCCAATTGCCATATGTACCAATATGCAATCATTGCTTGATTTATAGACTTGAGCATTACGATTATGCATGAGGTTTCAACACAATCCATGTCATGAATTTGCTTGTAACCTTTAGCAACTAATCTAGCTTTGCGTGTGAACACAATTTCATGTTTGATGGTTTTTATCTTTAAAACAAACTTGCAACCAATAGGTGTGAAACTATTCTTGCAAATCAACAAAATTTTAATTTTGTCATCAAAACATTGAATATGTTTTATGGCCTCTAACCATTTAAACATATAGTCTATATATGGCCTCTAACCATTTTAGGGAATCTATATTTCGTCATAGCTTTCTTACAAGTCACAAACTCATTAATCTATATGATAATAGTTTGACTGCAAGTTGTAGGTTTCTTCACTATCTAATAGAAGAATTGCATAGTTCCAGTGACTTGAACTCTAAGCCTACTTTGGGTATAGAACATCAAACAAATAGAATATCAATAGCCACTTAAAAGTCCTTTGAATATTCTGTTCTCCTTGAAGCACTTGTAAAGTCTTCTAAGAGATGTCTATTCTTTAAAGCCACTTCTAAAGTCCTTAAAGAATAAGTTCGGATTTTCTGAAGCACTTCGAAAGGCCTCCGGAATGTCCGTTTATGTTTGTTGTTCGCCTCGAAGACTTTCGAGGTCTATTTTCTCCCACTTGTCATTTTGGAAATGAATCTCCAAAAGGACATTATTTCGAGCAAACAAACATTATGTTCTCAAAAATTCGTGGTAGAAACAATACCCTTGTGTCTCATTTGAATAAATCACAATGAAACATATATCTATACTTGGGCCTTAGTTTGTCGAATGAAAAATACTAAGCTCCCACTGAGTTTTGCAACTCTCTAGATATATTTTATGAAAAGTTATTCTAAAATTACTTTTCAATAGCTTTGACGAATTTGGTTTAGTTTGGTGGTAGTTGAGCATTTTGTTTTAGAAATTATAGGAAAAGTCTTTATGATTCATCATTGATCGAATCAAGTACTAATTGACTTCAATCATTCCAACGTAGATATGCCATATCTTATGGACCTAGATTGTGAAATTACAACACACAATCATTGATGATCATATTTGGTCTCAAGTAATCATCAACATGATCTAACCTAGATCTTTATGATTTCTTGCCAAGTGGATTTTATACTTCTGAATCTTTGAACTAGCCAAACAGATTCAACTTATATCACATTTGAGTAAATAATCCTATATTCACTCAAATCCATGTGAAATAATAAAGTCATAAAACCTTTCTTTAGCTTTGAACTCTATCGTCTAGGCGTTCTAACAATAGTTCATATTCTTTGTTACTTTCAACAAGTAAGAATTGCTTGTCTTAAGTTGATCTAGAAATCAACCAACTTTCAAAAGTCCATTAAAATAGAGCTTTTGAATGTTAACTTGTTGATATGGTCTAAGCAACAATGCCAAAGATTAGTGGAACTCAAATCAAGGGGTTGATTTGAACCTAGTAAAGTTTTATTGTTAAAGAGTTGTTTGTTTTAATCAAGAATATTGACTCAACCTGTAATTGACCATTTTATTCAAATAAACAAACAAACAAACAAGAATTGTTTTTGTTCTTCTGAATGTGAGTCTTTCTGTGTTTGAAGCAGAAATTTAGGTATGCTGATTATGGAACAAAATAGCCATTAAGTTCCAGCCTTGAAAGGACTTAAAACAAACTAGATGACCCTACAACTAATGTAGCATTGCCATGCTTCATTTCTCACTAGTAGGTCATTAGTGTAGCCTAGCTTCCATTGTTTGAGTTATTACCGAAGTAAGAACCTCAAGCGGTATATGATACCAAGGAAGTTTGATTGCTAGGTCACTTCTCTTTAAACATAAACTTATAGGTAGAACGGAATTATAAATTCCTTTCATTTGATCCTTTGTTTTCCTATTTCTTGTACCCTTTCTTATAGTCTTAAGAATTCTTTAGTGTTGACTTTTATACTTTGTTAGACATGTCCAATGTCACCCCAACAAGGTTCTTACCATTTTAATTTATGTTGAATATTTTGTTTCAACTAGATGATCTTACCAGAAGCTTCTAAAGTTCTCTAAGCATCGATCTATTCGAATGTCTAGGGACTAGACTCATTCGAGAATTAAATGGACAAAGATACTAGGTTGTTAACCATTGGTAAAGCTGAGCGTATTAAACTCAATGCTTTATGATCTCAAAACTACATTGTATTTTGAATTCACAAGCACCAATCGGTTTGCCATTCGATTTTGATACTCGAAAACAACCATAAAAGTCGCTATAAGAAACGTACATTTTAAATTGCTCACTTTCTCTCATTTCCGTGAATCGTTCTTGGATTCACTACCAATCGAGAAAATTTACTGTTACCTTTCTAAAAGGATTTATTACAGTGCAAGATATTTAATTATAAACAATAATTAAAACATACATTGAAGCATGCAAAGTCTAAACATTTATCATGAATAATAACTTGAAAATCAAAGCAATCATGCAATTTCAACAAGTTATTAGCATTTTATTCGAATTTATTGTTCCGGCAGGTGTGAATAAAATGATTCCAAGATCCTAAAATCATTGAAGAACTAAGCACAGTTTGTCGACTTAATCCTAAAACATCTTAGGTAAGCAAAAGCCTTTTGCTAATAGTCTAGAAACTATTCTTGGTTGATAGGTACGTCTAAGAACTTATTAGGTAAACCTATCGATTTTGCCACGACATAAAAGGACTCCTTACTTATATCGTTGAGTTTCACCAAAACTAACATGTACTCACAATTGTTTGTGTACCTTGCCCCTTTAGGACCAATAAGTAACACCTCGCTGAGCGAAAACTATTACTAGATTGATGTAAAGGATATCCAAGCAAGTGTATATTTTGGCATGGCACCTTTTAACTCAATTTTTAAGTTTGGAACTTAAGGCTCTTACTATGTTGGTTAGATTTTAAGTGAACTAAAATCCTTAATCATGCAACATAATCAAGCTTTTGATCTCATGCATTTTAAGACATATTTAAAAGCAATAAATAACTTAAAACATGCATAAGATAAATGTGATCTAGTATGGCCCGACTTCATCTTGAAGCTTTGACTTCAAAGTCCGTCTTGAAAATCTCCGTGGGAGGCACCATTTTCTTCAAATAGGATAAGCTATAACTAATTACAACTATTTGATGGTACGCAGACCATATTTGAATTGAAAAACAACTTTGGTACTTTAGACCAATTACATTCAAATTAATGGTACGCAGACCATATTTTCTATCCTATTTGGGCCATACTAGTCACTTCATAACCTGCAAAACAGTACATATACAATATATACCATTCACCCATTCATTATCATGAATGGCCCACATAGCTGGTTAGTAAAACACATTATGCATCACGTAAATATTTGCAGCAATTAATCAAGGGCACCAATAATCTACCAATTATTCAGTCCTTATTAATTCTAATCAAGTTGTTTTAACCTTAAGGATTTGTAGACCTAATCAAGAGTTTATGACTAAAAGGGCTCCCACTTAAACCAATAAATTCATATGCTTTACTAATTTTAAACATAAAAATGTATTTCTAGTCTAACCGGAAACATACAAATTTAATTAAAATTTAAAGCTCATATAAATTTATAATTGAATCCAAAAAGTTTAATTTAATTTCAGTCGTATTTAAATTAATTCATGATTTTAATTTTAGTAAAATAATTAGAATAAATAAAATTTATTATAATTACAATGTTCAAAATTAAAATCCAAGAAAATAATTTAAATTATTAATTTTAAAATTAATTAAAATTACGTAAACTGAAAAAAATTTCAAATTAAACATTCAAAACGATCTAATCGTAACGCAAACAACCTACGCATCGCACGCCCATGGGCCGCACGCACACAGCCATCGCTGGCCATGTGCGCGCAGCCCATGCGCTCGTCGCATAGCTGATGTATCTTCCATCGCAAGGCATCGCACGCTGTGGTGCTTGCTGCGCGCGCGCCAGCGCTCGACGCACGCGAGCCATCGCTCGCTGTGCGCGCTCGCCAGCGCTCGCTGTGCGCGAGCCATCGCTCGCTGTGCGCGCGAGCCATTGCTCGCTGTGCGCGCGAGCCATCGCTCGCTGTGCGCGCGAGCAATTGCGCGCGATCAACGCTGGGCGCAGCGCTCGTGGCACGCGAGCTTGCGCTCGCTGCGCGCGAGGCAGTGCGCGTTGTGGCGCAGCTCGCTTGCTGCCCACACGCGACTGCCGTGCCTTGCCTTCGCCCATGCCCATTCGTTCATAGCTCGTGGCCCACGACACAAGGCAGGGCTGCTGCCTTGTGCTCGTGCACCATGCCCCTACTCATTGCATTCGTGCCGCACGGGCGACGAGCTCCCTTGCTCGTCGTCGTATGCCCGCACTATACAACACCCCTTAAGGGTAACACGAAGCGTCCATTGCTTTGTGCGTGCAAGTTATATGAACGAATCGCATAAAAATTTAAAATTTATATTTAAAATTAATGACAAATTAATAAACACTATTAATTTCATAATTTTAGGGCGAAAAATCGAAAATTTATTATTCAATTGATTTCCGATTATCATGGATTCAAGCCTAGGTCATAAAAATTTAAAATTTATCATAAATTTACAATTTTTATGGTGGTTTTTAATCATAGGTTTCTAATTAAATTATAATTAATTATGAAAATCAAATTAATTCTAAATTATTCTAATTTTCAACAAATTAATCATAATTACAAATTAGATTGCATAATTAACAAGGCTAGGCATTCAAACTTGTTAAACATATACAGTAGGTCAATCAAAAATTCAAGATTTATCAACAAGAATCGCAAATATTTAATTTAACATCTTAAATTTACGAAATTTTGCATTCGAAAAACTAAAACCTTCAAAAAGTCATAGTTAGACTTCGAATTTGAGAATTCTGGGTTCGGCAGAAAATTACTATTTTTGTCAAAATTTTAGAATTCCTTTTACATACGGAATTGACACAAAAATCACTCGATTTGGATGAGTAACGAAGAAACTGCCGAAAAACTGCGTACGTATAATTAAATAAACGCAATTTGCAATTAATTAACAATTACGAAAATTAATCACCCCTTTTAATTCTTGCAAATTTGTAATATTTAACCATGTTCATGCAATTTAGATTATGAAAATAATAAGGGGCTCGTGATACCACTGTTAGGTTATGATACATATGACAATTCATAAATCATGCGGAAAAACCATTTAGCCAGGAATACATATTATTTACACATAATCATATAGCATAATTTAGATGCATACTCTTTGTTGCGTGCCTTCCCTAGCTGCGCCCGAACCGAACAAGAACAAGTCTTTAGGACTCCAAGTGTCGTCCCTCCGTAGATAGTCCACAGCACGTCCGGATCCGCTTTAAGATTGACCAACTAGAATCGCCCTTAAGGTACTAGAATTTTCGGCACTCTTAAGTAAGAAATATGGCTGAATTTTTCTCTCAAAACTCACTTTGAATACTTGAATTAATCTCTGAAAATATGTGACCCTAGGCACGTATTTATAGAGTTATGGAAAGGGAATTGGAATCCTAGTAGGATACGAATTAATTAAACTTAGAATCCTACAAGAACTCTAATTAATTAATTTATCCTTTTAGGAATAGGAATTTAATCATATACCAATTCTAATAGCTTTAGGAATCGTGCATGAACACAAACACACACACACACGGCAGCCACAAGGGCCGCCCATGCGCGTGCGTGCGAGCAGCAGCCCACGCAGCGAGGCCCACGCAGCCGTGGCCTTGGCGCGCGCTGGGCCTGCCTTGCGGTAGGCCTGGGCGCTGCCTTGGCTGGGCTTGTGGCGCGCGTTTGGCTTGCTGGGCGATGGCCCGACTTCGTGCTGGGCCTTCGTCCGGCAGGCCTCGTCCGATGCTAATTCGTACGATACGCTTCCGATTAAATTCCCGGCTCCGGAATTCATTTCCGATACGAACAATATTTAATATTTCCGATTCCGGAATCAATTTCCGTTTCGAACAAATATTTAATATTTCCGTTTCCGGAATTATTTTCCGATTCCGATAATATTTCCGATTCTGACAATATTTCCGTTTCCGGCAATATTTCCGATTCTGGCAATATTTCCATTTCCGATAATATTTTCCGATACGTACCATGTTTCCGTTTCCGGCAACATCTACGACTTGGATAATATTTATATTTCCGATACGATCCATATTTCCGTTTCCGGCAATATCATCGTTTCCGGAGTATTCATATCTTGCCTGTGACGATCTCAGCTCCCACTGAAACCAAGATCCGTCGATTCCGAATATCCATAGATGGAGTATCTAATGCCATTAAATACTTGATCCGTTTACGTACTATTTGTGTGACCCTACGGGTTCAGTCAAGAGTAAGCTGTGGATTAATATCATTAATTCCACTTGAACTGAAGCGGCCTCTAGCTAGGCATTCAGCTCACTTGATCTCACTGAATTATTAACTTGTTAATTAATACTGAACCGCATTTATTAGACTTAACATAGAATGCATACTTGGACCAAGGGCATTATTTCCTTCAGTGGAAACTATTGAAAAATATCCAAGACTTTAAGTTGCTCCTAAGACACCTAATCTATGGACTCAATCGTGTCCTACACAAAACTACAATTTCGTACCCCACAAACTAACTAGTGTCTTGCATCAATTAAATTTCCAATCCTTTGAAAACGCGTAGTACCAAGTAATGCTAGTACAGGTATTTCACCTTATAATCAAAAGATTGGAGGTTTAATTTTTATTTTAGGAACTCTGGGGGAGGTTTTCCTTGTCATCCCTCAACTTTTAAAGTGGCTAACCCGTTAATCCAGGTCGGATTAACTTGTGCGGAGTTCGCCCGAGGTCAATTCATCTTACCTTAAATAAAGCATGACAATGCCAATTACGCTTGAACTATTTCACTCAAATTTTATGTCTCCATCTCAATTTACGTAATTTCCCATCAATTTACAAAGTAAATGAGCTTAGAAATGACTCAAATCCAAATAACCAAATTAAATTGAATCGAATCATCCATTTCCAAACATCGATTATTTCACTATATAATATCTTCTTTGTTTAGAATAACTGACATGGTTGGCTTTTTATTCATATACTAAATTTTGTTATACTTTTTTACTAACGCATTGAAAAACAAAGGGGATTTTTATTCGACATCCTCAATCCCGAAAAACGCCCGCTTCACCATTCCCCTTCCCTGTTTTATTCTCCTCGGCGTCGTTTGCCCACCTGTGGCCGCCGCCACTTAAGTACTCAAAATACTGCTTCCCCCAACCTCCTCCCCAACCTTGCCGGAAAACAAAGAGCCCAACGCGGAGGAGGAGGATAATAGGAGGGGAAGCATGACATGGAGGAGGAGAAAAGCTGCGAGGAGCCGAGAAACAGAGAGCCCAACACGAGGAGCTGCCGAAATAATTTTTTTATATATTTTCGTCAAAAACCGGTTCAACCCAGAAATGGCGGCCTTGGCATGTCACTGCCACTCCAAAAAGGTAGTTGAAAACATGGTTGCAGTCGCCTTTTCTAGGCGGCAGTGACATGGCAGGGGCCGCCATTTTTGGGCTGCACCCCTGCAATTTTATAAATAAAAAATTTGATTGTGTTTTTTGAATTATCCTAAATCTCTTAAACACAAAATTTAATAAAAATTAAAAAAAATTGCATCCCCTAAATTAAATTGTAATATATGTAGATTTTTGAAAATGTATTTGCGAATGTTAAGTTTATTAAAAATATAATTTATGAAATTTTTTGAAAAAATTATGGAAATAAGTATTCAATATTTCGATTATTTAATTGACGCGAAATTATATAACTAACAATATTATCAATATTATTTTATTACTTAATTCATACGCTAACATATTTAAATTATTTAACGTACATTAAATTTATTATTTAAACATCATATGCTTATAAATTATAATCGTGTTTAAAAGTTATTTAAACATGTCATTTAATAACATTAAATAAACAATTATATGTTTAAAAATTAAAATTATAAATATTTTATAAAGGCATTATATAAAAAATATTAGACAAATCTTAAATAAATTCACATTTTTTTGAATTGAAATTAATAAATAAACGAATAAATTTTTCAAACTACAATTTTTCAATAAAAAATTGTAAGAATTTTAATTTTTTCAATTATATTAATTATTTTAATTATGAAATTCATTTAATATTCAAAAATATAATTTGGCAACACTTTTTTAAATATCTGAAATTAAAAACGAAATAATAAACTAAAATTTTACTTTTATTACATTCGTTTTATCCTGGCAGGAAAACGAAATTTCAAATTCAATTTTTTTTTATACACAAGGGCCGACGCTCTAAATCTACGGCCCAAACATGGTTCCGACCGCCAATTCCGGGCGGCCACATACTACAACAATAATAAAATAAATAAATAAAAAATAAACTTCGACAATGAAACATGCATCATGGCCAACGACTATGACGTTGAAGGAACGTCGTCGTCCATGATGGAGGAGAGTGCGACGCCTTGCGTGACCGGAACAAAGATGGTGGTGGAGCAACGTGATTATGGTGAGGTGATGAGTGAAGAAGATCGTGGAGGGGATGTCGTTGAAAAATTTCCGGAGTTTTGAGTGGCCTCCCGAAAACGGAAAGATGAAGGGAGGTGGGGTAAATTGTGAAAGGAGGTGGGATAACTTATATAAGGGTAGAATCGTACTTTCACCCTAAATACGCGAGCGTCTAATAATGATACCCAAAACAAAAGTTATCATGTAACTATTGTTATACTAGTATAATGTTGATAATCTTTATCTATGTATATTTTGGTCAAACTAGTGCATTGACAAGTGTGCAAATTTTGTTTTATCAGCTATTCTAAAACACCATAGATAACAATCTTATTGTTAATCGCTAAACAAAATACTCCGTATTACATTTCCTATTATTATTACTGTTATAACCAAACACGTGCCACAAATGAATGGGAACAAACCCACAAATACAATATAGAACAAATAGCAAAAACAATAATAAAAGACACAAGTGTTGTGAGGAAATTTAGATTTATTCCCCTCAAACATTATCGTATTATTAAGTTCCTGCAAAATAATACAATAACCCCTCAATTGATGATTCCTCTTACCAATGTATTTTCCCTCTTATTTTCTAGCTAGGCTTAATAAACCCCCTTTTATTGTCTTAACTAGAAACCCTCGTCTACCAGAATTATACTTGCTCCCCAAGTCTAAATAATTCTAGAAATCGATACATATATACCAAAGCATATCTAGTTTCCTAATTACAATTCTAATTAAACTAGTGTAGACACCTAAATCGTGTCTCCCCATTGGGATGATGATGATGCCATTATCCTTGCTAGGTGGTTGGAACAACTCCATGCGGAAGTCCCAATTGCTAGAATATATTCCAAAATCCAAGAGCCAAAGTCCAAACCCCGAGGTCGTTCCCATTCCGGAACTCGGTACAAAATTCAATTTTCGAAAACCAATTTCAAAATCCAAGTACAATCTCACCCAATGGACCACTCCATTGGTTTTACATGGCCTTTTCCAGTCTAAATGACACTATGCAATCCAAATTCGGGCACCGACCCAAAAAACCGATCAAGCTGGGCCTTGTCCCGTAAAACTGAATTCAAAAACCAGAAATGGCTAGTTTTTAGTCGCAAGCTTCCTTAATCCCCAAGCAAGACTACGTGCCAAACAACGTAAAAATCGTACAAAGGTACGCCCAGTACAAGCCAAACACAAGGACGACATCTTCGTCCTTGTTTGGCAGCTTCTATGCCACGTCAGCTACGCCTGGCGCAACTGCTGCGCTAGACGCTGGCGTCAGCTGGCGTTTAGCCCTTCATTTTCCTATTTAAACCCCTAATTTTCAGCATTTTAGGGGAGGCAATACACAATCAGAACGTCGTAATACAAAAACCGCTCCTCAAAATTCAAAATACAAACTCTTCAAAAACTTCATACAAATCTCAAAATTCCAAGCAATTGGGAGCTCCAAGAGGAATTCTAGCCTAAACCTAACTAGGTATTTCCGAATCCCAATCCTAATCTACAATGTTTCTATGATTTCGATTTCAAAATGATTAGCAAGGTTGGCACTTTTATTCTTAAATGTGTCACTTGCAACAATCACATACTCTTACAAAATCAACACTTTCTATGATACGTACAAATACAAATTTTCAAGATTCAATGATGTTTAAGGTTGTTTGTAATCACTTCCTTATACTAGAATCATTTTCAAACCATGGAGTAATCAAAGGTGGGGGCTTTTCAATGTTAAAAGGTCTAATCTTGGAGATTCAAGACTCCATTTTTCAATATACAAGTTCAAGTTTCCAAATTTCAAGATTCAATGATGTTTAAATTTTTTGTAATCACTTCCTTAAACTAGAATCATTTCAATACTTGGGGCATATCAAAGATGAAATCTTTTCAACATTAAAAGATCTATTCTTTGAGATTCAAGACTCCTTATTTTAATATAAAAGCTCAATGTTCAAGATTCAATATTTCAAGTTCAATTACTATGTGCAAAATCTAAGACACTTTGGGTTGAGCAACTTGACCTAAAGTTTAGATTTTTAGACTTGAATCCGTGTCGGACGCACTTATTTTTATGAAGTCGTTTGGCGTTCGGATCTCAAATTCAATAGTACAATTTCAATACCGCACCTTTCGATTATGCACTTCAATATTGCAATTTCAATAATACCTTTAAATATTACACCTTTCAATTCCGCACTTTCTATTTACGCAACTTTACTTGCCTAGTCCTTTTAGGCAATGTGGTTTCCCACCTAATCCCTTTCTAGGTAGTGATGTATTTTACTTATTACGCACTTGTTTTCTATTGTGATGTTGCTTTACTTGTTTATCGCTTTCATCACCTCACATGCTAAATACAAAATACAAGTTACACCAAGCTTAACAAAGATAATTTTTGGACAAACCTGCCTTAGGTTCCCTTGAATTAACTTTAAAGCGAAGTGGTCACAATACAAAAGTAGAAATTTTATTTGTGCAAGTTCTAAACTCAACCCCACATAGTGTCATGACTAGGGTATTTTCGAAAATGTTTTGTGCCATGCATTTGAATATATTTCTAAGGTTCGCGGAATAAGCATCTCGTTCCCTTGCGCGAATCTCACCCATCCATTTCTAAGATTCAATGCCTTATCCTAATAGAGTCATTTTTGGTCTTTCCAAACGGGACCCTTAAAAATGTTTGGTGGCGACTCCTTCGAAATCCAAACATACAAAAAGCCTTCCGTGGGGGAAAATTACAAAAAGGGCGGAAGAAAACCCCCCTACAATTCTGGCGACTCCACTGCGGAGTTTCTGATTTCAACTTCGAAAATACGAGCACAATTTGAGCAGCAAGCCAATGATCTGCTT
The DNA here is from genome assembly GCF_020520425.1 of Spinacia oleracea. Taxonomy (NCBI): domain Eukaryota; kingdom Viridiplantae; phylum Streptophyta; class Magnoliopsida; order Caryophyllales; family Amaranthaceae; genus Spinacia; species Spinacia oleracea. The sequence goes on along the minus strand of NC_079490.1, from coordinate 65,881,277 downwards.
AAGTTCTGGATGTCAGCTCTGGCGCCAGGCGCAGGCCCTTGCGCCAAACGCCACTGCCTGCATCCAGCACAGTGACTCACAGTGGCTCGTTGTCCATGTTGCTCAAGTTTTTAAGTGGGAGTCAGTCAGTTTTTGAATTTCGAAGGACACTCCCAAACCTTGAGAACGAATGTCGAAAAACGAGCCTTTCAAACACAACATTCAAATGCGATTTTCAATTTTAAATTTCTAGGCATTTCATGCATATTTTGAAAACCATATTTGTGCAAACCGAATTTCTACCTTGCCCAATGCGGATGTGTTCTACATTCAGGCTAGCCTCGGGGGCAACGAAATGGTGATTATCCATACAGTTCCTGACCAAAGTGTGTGACCATTTCCGCGCCTACATAAACTTGGCATTTGCTTGACATTCCCGATGTCAAGTATGAAGGTCGTCTGCCGACACATACGTCCCTTAGGTGGGTGTGCAAGTTTTTGCCGGATCCGCCTCTTAGTCAAGTACCCTTTTGACACCTAAAGCCGACCACTTGCATCATACAAAACTTATACCGACCTTAGGTTGAGAACTTTGCATGTTTCATTTCATATCCATGCTAGTGTGACAACATGTTATTTGTGCATTGTGTGGGTGTCTTTGCACGAGTGAATTGCTAACCTCGAGTTATAGCTTTGCCAAAACCATTAGCCCCCAACTAGGAAACTAAACCCCTAGGAGAATCATTCAAACCTCATGCATCAAAAATCGCCGATTAAAGGTCTTTTAGGAGTGCCACTCCATTTGATTCAAAGCCCTTAAACACGCCTCACGCACAAATGCCAAATTCAAAATTCAATCCAACGGCGTCATAATGCCGGATTTTCTAGTCCAAATTTCAAACTCCAAAGTCAAAATTCAATCTAACGGCGTCATAATGCGGGATTTTCTAGTCCAAATTTCAAATTCCAAGTTCAAAATTCAATCCAACGGCGTCATAATGCCGGATTTTCTAGTCCAAATTTCAAAGTTCGAAATTCAAAATCCAATCCAACGGCGTCATAATGCCGGATTTTCTAGTCCAAATTTCAAATGCCAAATTCAAAATTCAATTCAACGGCGTCGTGCCGGATTTTCTAGTTCAAGCATTCAAATCACTACTACAAAAATGGGCAAAGAGACCCCTTAGAAAAGACCTCATGTTCGACATAACGGGTCTCTTCAATATAAGAGATCCATTATTATAGATAACGACTCTCTTATTGCGCCAAATAGCCCATTTAAAATTAGAGGGAAAAAATAAGAGACCCGTTATCTTATTTAACGGGTCTCTAGTGCATAAATAAAATTATTTAATTAATATAATAAAAGAAACAAGAGACCTTCTATATTAGTTAACGACTCTCTACATATCAAAGACCCACCACTCCTCGTGAAATAATGTTAAAAAAATAAATTAAAATTGCAAAAGACCTGTCATTTAAAACAACAGGTCTCTACTTTCTTCATGGCGCCAAACTTTTGGCCAAACTTTCGCCCAACTTTCACCCTAGCTATTTGCCTCTTCCTTCTTCATCCCTGAACATACGAACAAGTAGGGCAACAAAACACACAAACCGAAATCACCACCACCGGCGAATCTATATGCAACCGGAGAAATACGTGACGGTTGGCGACTTCAACACAATCTCTAGCAATCTACGAATTCAGGTTTTTGTTCTCATCTCCCTTCTCTTTAAATTTTTTTTCGAATTTCTGAATTACGTGTGTGAATTTAGAATTCAATTTGTAATTTCTTCTACAAGTTAGATTATTTTTCCTGAAATTTTCAGTTTCAATTTCATCATTCTGTTTTTTCCCTGAATTTCTGAAATTTCAATGGTTTTCCAGTTTCATGTTGAAAGTGTTTCGCCATGGTTGGTTGAATATTGTTTTTGTAGAGTTTCTTGGCATGATTGACACACTGAATTGATCTTTGGTGTTCATGGTGTTAGGTTATGATACATATGACAAAACATAAATCATACGGAAAACCTTAATGCCAGGAAACATATTATTTACACATAATCATTTAGCATAATTCAGATGCATACACTTCGTAGCGTGCCCTCCCTACTTGCGCCCGAACCGAACAAGAACAAGTCTTTAGGACTCCAAGTGTCGTCCCTCCGTAGATAGTCCACAGCACGTCCGAATCCGCCTTAAGATTGACCAACTAGAATCTCCCTTAAGGTACTATATATTTTCGGCTAATAGGGCAAGAATATTGCTGATTTTTCTACTTAAAAATCTTAGCTTTTTATTGTTTGAATACTTGAAATTATGTCTCATAAGTTGTGACCCTAGGCACCTATTTATAGAGTTATGGAAAAGGACTTGGAATCCTATTAGGATACTAATTTATTTAATTATAATCCTACTAGGACTCTAATTAAATAAACTAAATCTTTTAGGATTAGATTTAATCATATGACGAATCCCGGTAGCCTTAGGATTCGAGTAACACACTTCGAGTGATACGCTAGCACCGCACGCAGGCCTTACGGCCCACGCTCAGCGCCAACCCACTCGTCGCAGCCCATGTAGCAGCTCCGCGCGCGCCAAGGCCATTGCTGGGCCTGGCCTTGCGCTGGGCCTGGCGTGGCTTGGCAGCGTATGTTTGGGCGCTTGGCTTACTGGGCGTAGGCCTGGCTTCGTGATGGGCCTTCGTCTAGCAAGTCTCGTTCGATGCTAATTCGTACGACGCGCTTCCGATTAAATTCCCGATTCCGGAATTCATTTCCGATACGAGCAATATTTAATATTTTTGATTCCGGAATTAATTTCCGTTTCGAACAAATATTTAATATTTTCGTTTCCGGAATTATTTTCCGATTTCGATAATATTTCCGATTCTGACAATATTTCCGTTTCCGGTAATATTTCCGATTCCGGCAATATTTCCATTTCCGATAATATTTTCCGATACGTACCATGTTTCCATTTCCGGCAACATCTACGACTTGGATAATATTTATTATTTCCGATACGATCCATATTTCCGTTTCCGGCAATATCATCGTTTCCGGAGTATTCATTTCTTGCCTTTGACGATCTCAGCTCCTACTGAAACCAAGATCCGTCGATTCCGAATATCATAGATGGAGTATTGAATTCCATTAAATACTTGATCCGTTTACGTACTATTTGTGTGACCCTACGGGTTCAGTCAAGAGTAAGCTGTGGATTAATATCATTAATTCACTTGAACTGAAGCGGCCTCTAGCTAGGCATTCAGCTCACTTGATCTTACTGAATTATTAACTTGTTAATTAATATTGAACCGCATTTATTAGACTTTAATATTATATGCATACTTGGACCAAGGGCATTATTTCCTTCAGTCTCCCACTTGTCCTTAGGGACAAGTGTGCATTTCCTAATTCCTTTGTCGCTCGATGCTTACTCTTGAACATAAGGTAAGAGTTGTCATCCTTATTACGTCCAGAGGTGTTTCTCGGTTTCAGAGTTTAACTGTTCAAATAAACAGATAATCATAGCCTATGATTCATCTGAGCACGGCCATGCATTTTACAGTTTCTAGCTCTCCGAGTGGCCTTGTACAACTTTTAAGCATCTCATCCCGATTTATGGGAGGACAATCCCAATCTTGCGATCTTGAGATTAGACTTCGTTTGATAGGTGATTACCTGAGCGTTACCTTTATAGCCTCCTTTTACGGTGCGGCGGTTGGTCAACGTTAAAGTAACCAGTTCTCAAACAAGTAATCTCAAATCACTCAGGTATTGAGGATTTAGGGTCTAATAATTTTAATGAAATTTATTTATGACAGATTTTCATCTCTTACAGTAAAGTTTCATAGGTCTGTCTGATACTAGTCTTCCCAAAGTAAGTATCTATGCAAATGATTACGACATTGCCATGTCCACATAGTTCAAGAAACAGAACTACTAGTCATCTTGCATTATAGTCGTCTAACGTTTTCTATGCGTCCATCTTTATAGAAAACTCCGACCAGGGACCATTTTCAACTTTTGACATTCAAGTTCACTTGATAGACATTTCTTAGTCACAGGACTGGTCCTGACAGTCTATCTTGAATATATCGTCAAATTGAAGGGACTCATCATTTAATAAACCACGAATTAAATGGAAAAATGAATTCTATTCATTTATTGTGAATGATTAACCAATAATTTTTTACAAAGATTTAAACTTTAAAACTTTAAAACATTAAACAGGGACATCAAAGCCATTCTCCAATATGCTTGATTCCCATAGCTGTAGTGTGCGAGTTGTGCTTCGCCTACGGCAGAGGTTTAGTCTATGCATCTGAGATGTTGTCATCAGTTCCAATCTTGCTTATCTCCACTCCTTTTCTTTCAACGAACTCTCGTAGAAGGTGAAATCTACGAAGTACATGCTTGACTCTTTGGTGGTGTCTAGGCTCCTTTGCCTGTGCAATAGCTCCGTTATTATCACAATATAGGGCTATTGGTCCTTTAATTGAGGGGACTACACCAAGTTCACCTATGAACTTCCTCAGCCATATAGCTTCCTTTGCTGCTTCATGTGCAGCAATGTACTCCGCTTCAGTTGTAGAATCCGCAGTGGTGCTTCACTTAGCACCTTTCCAGCTTACTGCACCTCCGTTAAGGCAGAAGACAAACCCAGACTGTGATCTGAAATCATCTTTGTCGGTTTGGAAACTTGCGTCCGTATAGCCTTTAACAATTAATTCATCATCTCCACCATAGACCAGGAAGTCATCTTTGTGCCTTTTCAGGTACTTCAGAATGTTCTTGGCAGCAGTCCAATGTGCCTCTCCTGGGTCTGACTTGTATCTGCTCGTAGCACTGAGTGCGTACGCAACATCCGAGCGTGTACATATCATAGCATACATTATTGAACCAATCAATGATGCATATGGAATCCCACTCATTCGTCTACGCTCATCAAGTGTTTTTGGGCACTGAGTCTTGCTTAGAGTCATTCCATGAGACATGGGTAGGTAGCCTTGCTTGGAGTCTGCCATCTTGAACCTTTCAAGCACCTTATTGATATAAGTGCTTTGACTAAGTCCAATCATCTTTTAGATCTATTTCTGTAAATCTTGATGCCCAATATGTACTGTGCTTCTCCTAGATCCTTCATCGAAAAACATTTCTCAAGCAAAATCTTGACAGAGTTCAAAATAGGAATGTCATTTCCGATAAGTAATATGTCGTCGACATATAATACTAGAAAAGCAATTTTTCTCCCACTGACCTTCTTGTATACACAAGATTCGTCTCGTTCTTGATGAAACCAATGTCACTGACTGCTTCATCAAAACGTATATTCCAGCTCCTGGATGCCTGCTTCTATCCGTAGATTGATTTATTTAGCTTGCATACCTTTTTAGCATTTTTTGGATCCTCAAAACCCTCAGGCGGTGTAATAAACACAATTTCTGTTAAAACGCCGTTTAAGAAAGTGGTTTTGACATCCATCTGCCATATTTCGTAATCGTAATATGCAGCGATTGCTAACATTATCCGAATAGACTTTAGCATTGCAACTGGTGAAAAGGTTTCATCGTAATCCACACCGTGGACTTGCCTGTAACCTTTTGCAACCTATCTAGCTTTGAAAACTTTAAGTTTCCCATCCCTGTCCTTTTTCAGTTTGAAAACCCATTTGCTTCCAATGGCTTGGTAGCCATCTGGAAAATCGACCAAATCCCATACTTGGTTTTCAGACATGGAGTCTAATTCAGATTGCATGGCTTCATGCCATTGCTTGGAGCTAGGGCTCGTCATAGCTTGTTTGTAAGTTGCAGGTTCATCACTTTCACGTAATACAACGTCATAGCTCTCGTTCGTCAAAATACCTAAGTACCTTTCCGGTTGAGATCTATATCTCTGCGATCTACGCGGGGTTACATTTCTAGATTGACCATGATTCTCACCAGATACTTCTAAAGATCTCTGAGTTTTATCATGAATGTCGTCTTGAGCATTCTCTAGAGTTTGTTGTTCGACTCGAATTTCTTCGAGGTCTACTTTTCTCCCACTTGTCATTTTGGAAATGTGATTCTTTTCCAAAAAGATACCATCTCGAGCAAAAAACACCTTGTTCTCAGATGTATTGTAGAAGTAATACCCCTTTGTTTCCTTTGGATAGCCCACAAGGATACATTTGTCAGATTTTGGATGAAGTTTGTCTGAAATTAACCGTTTGACGTATATTTCACATCCCCAAATCTTAAGAAAAGACACATTTAGAGGCTTTCCAAACCATAACTCATATGGAGTCTTTTCAACAACTTTAAACGGAGCTCTATTTATAGTGAGTGCAGCTGTATTTAGTGCATGTCCCCAAAATTCTATTGGAAGTTCGGCCTGACCCATCATTGATCTAACCATGTCTAGCAAGGTTCTATTCCTCCGTTCCGACACACCATTCCATTGAGGTGTTCCAGGAGGAGTCAATTCTGATAGAATTCCACATTCTTTCAGATAGTCATCAAATTCATAGCTTAGATATTCACCGCCTCTATCAGACCGCAGTGCCTTAATCTTCTTGCCTAATTGATTCTCTACTTCACTCTAAAATTCCTTGAATTTGTCAAAGGATTCAGACTTATGCTTCATTAGGTAGTCATAACCATATCTACTGAAGTCATCAGTGAAAGTGATAAAGTAGCTGAAACCACCCCTAGCATTTGTACTCATTGGTCCACATACATATGTATGGATTAAACCCAATAGTTCATTTGCTCTTTCTCCAACTTTAGAGAAAGGTTGCTTTGTCATTTTTCCATGTAAACATAATTCGCACTTACCATAATCCTGTAAGTTAAATGGTTCTAGAATTCCTTCCTTTTGAAGTCTTTTTATGCGTTTCAAGTTAATATGGCCTAATCGACAATGCCACAGATAGGTGAGATCTTAATCATCCTTTTTGGCCTTTTTGGTATTTATGTTATAAACTTGTTTCGTGATCTAATAAATAAAGTCCATTGACTAATCTAGCAGATCCATAAAACATCTCTTTAAAATAAAATGAACAACTATTGTCTTTTATTAAAAAGGAAAATCCCTTAGCATCTAAGCAAGAAACAGAAATGATGTTTTTAGTAAGACTTGGAACATGGAAACACTATTCCAGTTCCAATACTAGCCCAGAGGGCAACGACAAATAATAAGTTCCTACAGCTAATTAATGCAGCAATCCGTGCTCCATTTCCCACTCGTAGGTCGACTTCACCCTTGCTTAACCTTCTACTTCTTCTTAGTCCCTGTGGATTGGAACATAAGTGTGAGCCACAACCTGTATCTAATACCCAAGAAGTTGAATTAGCAAGTATACAGTCTATAACGAAAATACCTGAAGATGGAACGACTGTTCCGTTCTTCTGATCTTCCTTTAGCTTCAAGCAATCTCTCTTCCAATGCCCCTTCTTCTTACAGTAGAAGCATTCGGATTCAGAAGTGGGTTGACTGACCTTCCTCTTTTCAGACTTGGCGCCAGTTTGCTTAGTTGGGCTGGCCTTCTTGCCACCTTTCTTAGCATTCCTCTTCTTTCCAGATTTCTTGAACTTGCCCCCACGCACCATAAGCACATCTTGCTTATCACTTTTGAGCGTCTTTTCATCGATCTTCAGTATATCGTGAAGCTCAGTGAACGTTTTGTCCAGACTATTCATACTGTAGTTCAGTTTGAACTGATCATACCCGTTATGAAGAGAATGGAGGATGGTGTCTACAGCCATTTCCTGAGAGAACTGCTGATCCAGCCGACTCATATTCTCAATGAGTCTAATCATTTTGAGAACATGTGGATTTACGGGCTCACCTTTCTTAAGCTTGGTCTCAAGAATTTGCCTATGAGTCTCGAATCTTTCGACCCGAGCCAGATCTTGGAACATGTTCTTTAACTCACTGATGATCATGAAAGCATCTGAGTTGATGAACGTTTTCTGTAGATCTGCACTCATGGTTGCAAGCATTAGACATTTCACATCCTTGTTTGCATCAATCCAACGATTGAGGGCTGCCTGAGTGACCCCTTCGCCTGCGGCTTCGGGCATCGCCTCTTCCAGGACATACTCCTTTTCTTCCTGCATAAGAACTATTTGCAAGTTTCTTTGCCAGTCAAGGAAGTTTTTCCCGTTCAACTTCTCCTTTTCGAGAATTGATCGAATGTTGAATGAATTGTTGTTTGCCATAATTAAAACTACAATTGAAAAAGAATAAACAAATAAATAATTATTCAGTTTTTCTTAATAAACTTAAATTCTAGCAAACATGCATAATTTAATGTTCATTAAGCATTTTATTCAAGTTATGTGTTCCGGCAGGTGTGAATAAAATGATTCCAAGATCCTAAAACCCATTGAAGAATTAAGCACATTATGTATTTAGACTCAATTCTAAAATCTTTTAGGTAAGCAAAAGCCTTTTGCTAATAGTCTAGAAACTACTCTTGTTTGATAGGTACGTCTAAGAGCTTATTAGGTAAACCTATCGATTTTGCCACGACATAAAAGGACTCCTTACTTATATCGTTGAGTTTCACCAAAACTAACATGTACTCACAATTATTTGTGTACCTTACCCCTTTAGGATCAATAAGTAACACCTCGCTGAGCGTAATCTATTACTAGATTGATGTAAAGGTTATCCAAGTAAGTGTTATTTTGGCATTGCACCTTTTAACTCAATTTTTAAGTTTGGAACTTAAGGCTCTAACTATGTTGGTTAGATTTTAAGTGAACTAAAATCCTTAATCATGCAACATAATCAAGCTTCGATCTCATCCATATTTAAGACATATTTAAAAGCAATAAATAACTTAAAGCATGCATAAGATAAATGTGATCTGGTATGGCCCGACTTCATCTTAAAGCTTCAACTTCAAAGTCCGTCTTGAAAATGGATGGAAACTTCGTCTTGAATTTCACCGTGGGAGGCTCCATTTTCTTCAAACAGGATCAGCTATAATTAAACTAATTACAACTATTTGATGGTACGCAGACCATATTTGAATTGAAAAAACAAACTTTGGTGCATTAGACCAATTACATTCAAATTAATGGTACGCAGACCATATTTTCTATCCTATTTGTGCCATACTAGTCACTTCATAACCTGCAAAACAGTACATATAGAATATATTGTTAGGTTATGATACATATGACAATTCATAAATCATGCAGAAAAAACCATAAACCCAGGAATACATATTATTTACACATAATCATTTAGCATAGATTAGATGCATACTCTTTGTTGCGTGCCTTCCCTAGCTGCGCCCGAACCGAACAAGAACAAGTCTTTAGGACTCCAAGTGTCGTCCCTCCGTAGATAGTCCACAGCACGTCCGGATCCGCCTTAAGATTGACCAACTAGAATCGCCCTTAAGGTACTAGAAAATTTCGGCAATTTGAGCAAGATGTGTGTTTGAATTTTCTCTCAAAAACTCACTTTGAATACTTTGAAACTTGTGTTATAAATTGTGAGCCCTAGCCTCATATTTATAGCGGTATGGAAAGGGAATCGAAATCCTATTCAGATACAAATTAATCAAACCTAGAATCCTACAAGAACTCTAATTTAATTAATTTATCAATTAGAATTAGGAATTTAATCATTAACCGAACTCTGCATGTTTTAGGAAACGTGCACGAACACAAACACTTGCACACACACGCACGACAGCCACGATGGGCCTCATGCGTGCGCGCGAGCAGCAGCCCACTCAGCGCCCGCGTGCGCTGCGCGCTGCGCGCGCTGTGCGCGCTGTGCGCTGCGCGTGCTGTGCGCGCTGTGCGCGCTGCGCGCTGCGCGCAGCCTGCTGGGCCTGGCCTTGCTGTTTGTGCGGCGCGCTTGGCTTGCTGGGCGATGGCCTGGCTTCGTGCTGGGCCTCGTCCGGCAGGCCTCGTCCGATGCTTATTCGTACGATGCGCTTCCGATTAAATTTTCCGATTCCGGAATTCATTTCCGATACGAACAATATTTAATATTTCCGATTCCGGAATTAATTTCCGTTTCGAACAAATATTTAATATTTCCGTTTCCGGAATTATTTTCCGATTCCGGTAATATTTCCGATTCTGACAATATTTCCGTTTCCGGCAATATTTCCGATTCTGGCAATATTTCCATTTCCGATAATATTTTCCGATACGTACCATGTTTCCGTTTCCGGCAACATCTACGACTTGGATAATATTTATATTTCCGATACGATCCATATTTCCGTTTCCGGCAATATCATCGTTTCCGGAGCATTCATTTCTTGCCTGTGACGATCTTAGCTCCCACTGAAACCAAGATCCGTCGGTTCCGAATATTCATAGATAGAGTATCTAATGCCATTAGATACTTGATCCGTTTACGTACTATTTGTGTGACCCTACGGGTTCAGTCAAGAGTAAGCTGTGGATTAATATCATTAATTCCACTTGAACTGAAGCGGCCTCTAGCTAGGCATTCAGCTCACTTGATCTCACTGAATTATTAACTTGTCAATTAATACTGAACCGCATTTATTAGACTTAACATAGAATGCATACTTGGACCAAGGGCATTATTTCCTCAGGTATTGAGGATTTAGTGTCTAATAATTTAATGAAATTTACTTATGACAGACTTTCATCTCTTACAGTAAAGTTTCATAGGTCTTGTCCGATACTAGTCTTCCCAAAGTAAGTATCTATGCAAATGATTATGACATTGCCATGTCCACATAGTTCAAGAAACAGAACTACTAGTCATCTTGCATTCTAATCATCTAACGTTTTCTATGCGTCCAATTTTATAGAAAACTCCGATTAGGGACCATTTTCAACCTTTGACATTCAAGTTCACTTGATAGACATTTCTTAGTCACAGGACTGGTCCTGACAGTCTATCTTGAATATATCGTCAAGTTGAAGGGACTCATCATTTAATAAACCACAAATCAAATGGAAAAATGAATTCCTTTCATTTATTGTGAATGATTAACCAATAATGTTTTACAAAGATTTAAACTCTAAAACTTTAAAACATTAAACAGAGACATCAAAGCCATTCTCCAATATGCTTGATTCCCATAGCTGCAGTGTGCGAGTTGTGCTTCGCTTGCGGCAGAGGTTTAGTTAATGGATCTGATATGTTGTCATCAGTTCCAATTTTGCTTATCTCGACTTCTTTTCTTTCAACGAACTCTCGTAGAAGGTGAAATCTACGAAGTACATGCTTGACTCTCTGGTGGTGTCTAGGCTCTTTTGCCTGTGCAATAGCTCCGTTATTATCACAATACAGGGCTATTGGTCCTTTAATGGAGGGGACTACACCAAGTTCTCCTATGAACTTCCTTAGCCATATAGCTTCCTTTGCTGCTTCATGTGCAGCAATGTACTCCGCTTCAGTTGTAGAATCCGCAATGGTGCTTTGCTTAGCACTTTTCCAGCTTACTGCTCCTCCGTTGAGGCAGAAGACAAACCCAGACTGTGATCTGAAATCATCTTTGTCGGTTTGGAAACTTGCGTCCGTATAGCCCTTAACAATTAATTCATCATCTCCACCATAGACCAGGAAGTCATCTTTGTGCCTTTTCAGGTACTTCAGAATATTCTTGGCAGCAGTCCAATGCGCCTCTCCTGGGTCTGACTGGTATCTGCTCGTAGCACTGAGTGCGTACGCAACATCCGGGCGTGTACATATCATAGCATACATTATTGAACCAATCAATGATGCATATGGAATCCCATTCATTCGTCTACGCTCATCAAGTGTTTTTGGGCACTGAGTCTTGCTTAGAGTCATTCCATGAGACATGGGTAGGTAGCCTCGCTTGGAGTCCGCCATCTTGAACCTATCAAGCACCTTATTGATATAAGTGCTTTGACTAAGTCCAATCATCTTTTTAGATCTATCTCTGTAAATCTTGATGCCCAATATGTACTGTGCTTCTCCTAGATCCTTCATCGAAAAACATTTCCCAAGCCAAATCTTGACAGAGTTCAACATAGGAATGTCATTTCCGATAAGCAATATTTCGTCGACATATAATACTAGGAAAGCAATTTTGCTCCCACTGACCTTCTTGTATACACAAGATTCGTCCGCGTTCTTGATGAAACCAAAGTCACTGACTGCTTCATCAAAACGTATATTCCAGCTCCTGGATGCCTGCTTCAATCCGTAGATTGATTTCTTTAGCTTGCATACCTTTTTAGCATTCTTTGGATCCTCAAAACCTTCAGGCTGTGTCATAAACACAGTTTCTGTTAAAACGCCGTTTTAAGAAAGCAGTTTTGACATCCATCTGCCACATTACGTAATCGTAATATGCAGCGATTGCTAACATTATTCGAATAGACTTTAGCATTGCAACTGGTGAAAAGGTTTCATCGTAATCCACACCGTGGAATTGCCTGTAACCTTTTGCAACCAATCTAGCTTTGAAAACTTCAAGTTTCCCATCCTTGTCCTTTTTCAGTTTGAAAACCCATTTGCTTCCAATGGCTTGGTAGCCATCTGGCAAATCGACCAAATCCCATACTTGGTTTTCAGACATGGAGTCTAATTCAGATTGCATGGCTTCTTGCCATTGCTTGGAGCTAGGGCTCGTCATAGCTTGCTTGTAAGTCGCAGGTTCATCACTTTCAAGTAATAGAACGTCATAGCTCTCGTTCGTCAAAATACCCAAGTACCTTTCCGGTTGAGATCTATATCTTTGCGATCTACGCGGGGTAACATTTCTAGATTGACCATGATTCTCACCAGATTCTTCTAAAGATCTCTGAGTTTCATCTTGAATGTCATCTTGAGCATTCTCTAGAGTTTGTTGTTCGACTCGAATTTCTTCGAGGTCTACTTTTCTCCCACTTGTCATTTTGGAAATGTGATCCTTCTCCAAAAAGACACCATCTCGAGCAACAAACACTTTGTTCTCAGATGTATTGTAGAAGTAATACCCCTTTGTTTCCTTTGGATAGCCCACAAGGATACATTTGTCAGATTTTGGATGAAGTTTGTCTGAAATTAATCGTTTGACGTATACTTCACATCCCCAAATCTTAAGAAAAGACACATTTGGAGGCTTTCCAAACCATAATTCGTATGGAGTCTTTTCGACAGCTTTAGACGGAGCTCTATTTATAGTGAGTGCAGCTGTATTTAGTGCATGTCCCCAAAATTCTAATGGAAGTTCGGCCTGACCCATCATTGACCTGACCATGTCTAGCAAGGTTCTGTTCCTCCGTTCTGACACACCGTTCCATTGTGGTGTTCCAGGAGGAGTCAATTCTGATAGAATTCCACATTCTTTCAGATGGTCATCAAATTCATAGCTCAGATATTCACCGCCTCTATCAGACCGCAGTGCCTTAATCTTCTTGCCTAATTGATTCTCTACTTCACTCTGAAATTCCTTGAATTTGTCAAAGGATTCAGACTTATGCTTCATTAGGTAGACATAACCATACCTACTGAAGTCATCAGTGAAAGTTATAAAGTAGCTGAAACCACCTCTAGCATTTGTACTCATTGGTCCACATACATCTGTATGGATTAAACCCAATAGTTCATTTGCTCTTTCTCCAACTTTAGAGAAAGGTTGCTTTGTCATTTTGCCAAGTAAACATGATTCGCATTTACCATAATCCTCCAAGTTAAATGGTTCTAGAATTCCTTCCCTTTGAAGTCTTTCTAAGCGTTTCAAGTTTATATGGCCTAATCGACAATGCCACAGATAGGTGAGATCTGAATCATCCTTTTTGGCCTTTTTGGTATTTATGTTATATACTTGTTTGTCGTGATCTAATAAATAAAGTCCATTGACTAATCTAGCAGATCCATAAAACATCTCTTTAAAATAAAACGAACAACTATTGTCTTTTATTATAAAGGAAAATCCCTTAGCATCTAAGCAAGAAACTGAAATGATGTTTTTAGTAAGACTTGGAACATGGAAACATTCTTCCAGTTCCAAAACTAGCCCGGAGGGCAACGACAAATAGTATGTTCCTACAGCTAATGCAGCAATCCGTGCTCCATTTCCCACTCGTAGGTCGACTTCACCCTTGCTTAACTTTCTACTTCTTCTTAGTCCCTGTGGATTGGAACATAAGTGTGAGCCACAACCTGTATCTAATACCCAAGAAGTTGAATTAGCAAGTATACAGTCTATAACGAAAATACCTGAAGATGGAACGACTGTTCCGTTCTTCTGATCTTCCTTTAGCTTCAAGCAATCTCTCTTCCAATGCCCCTTCTTCTTGCAGTAGAAGCATTCGGATTCAGAAGTGGGTTGACTGACCTTCCTCTTTGCAGATTTGGCGCCAGTTTGCTTAGTTGGGCTGGCCTTGTTGCCACCTTTCTTAGCATTCCTCTTCTTTTCAGATTTCTTGAACTTGCCCCCACGCACCATAAGCACATCCTGCTTATCACTTTTGAGCGTCTTTTCAGCGGTCTTCAGCATACCGTGAAGCTCAGTGAGCGTTTTGTCCAGACTATTCATACTGTAGTTCAGTTTGAACTGATCATACCCGCTATGAAGAGAATGGAGGATGGTGTCTATAGCCATTTCCTGAGAAAATTGCTGATCCAGCCGACTCATATTCTCAATGAGTCCAATCATTTTGAGAACATGTGGACTTACGGGCTCGCCTTTCTTAAGCTTGGTCTCAAGAATTTGCCTATGAGTCTCGAATCTTTCGACTCGAGCCAGATCTTGGAACATGTTCTTCAACTCACTGATGATTGTGAAAGCATCTGAGTTGATGAACGTTTTCTGCAGATCCGCACTCATGGTGGCGAGCATTAGACATTTCACATCCTTGTTGGCATCAATCCAACGATTGAGGGCTGCCTGAGTGACCCCGTCGCCTGCAGCTTCGGGCATCGCCTCATCTAGGACATACTCCTTTTCTTCCTGCATAAGAACTATTTGCAAGTTCCTTTGCCAGTCAAGGAAGTTTTTCCCGTTCAACTTCTCCTTTCCGAGAATTGATCGAATGTTGAATGAATTGTTGTTTGCCATATTAAAAACTACAATTGAAAAGAATAAACAAATAAATAACCATTCACAGTTTCTCTTAATAAACTTAAATTCTAGCATACATGCATAATTCAATGTTTATTAAGCATTTTATTCAAGTTATGTGTTCCGGCAGGTGTGAATAAAATGATTCCAAGATCCTAAAATCATTGAAGAACTAAGCACAGTTTGTCGACTTAATCCTAGAACATCTTAGGTAAGCAAAAGCCTTTTGCTAATAGTCTAGAAACTATTCTTGGTTGATAGGTACGTCTAAGAACTTATTAGGTAAACCTATCGAATTTGCCACGACATAAAAGGACTCCTTACTTATATCGTTGAGTTTCACCAAAACTAACATGTACTCACAATTTATTTGTGTACCTTGCCCCTTTAGGACCAATAAGTAACACCTCGCTGAGCGAAAACTATTACTAGATTGATGTAAAGGATATCCAAGCAAGTGTATATTTTGGCATGGCACCTTTTAACTCAATTTTTAAGTTTGGAACTTAAGGCTCTTACTATGTTGGTTAGATTTTAAGTGAACTAAAATCCTTAATCATGCAACATAATCAAGCTTTTGATCTCATGCATTTTAAGACATATTTAAAACAATAAATAACTTAAAACATGCATAAGATATTTGTGATCTAGTATGGCCCGACTTCATCTTGAAGCTTTGACTTCAAAGTCCGTCTTGAAAATCTCCGTGGGAGGCACCATTTTCTTCAAATAGGATAAGCTATAACTAATTACAACTATTTGATGGTTCGCAGACCATATTTGAATTGAAAAATAACTTTGGTACTTTAGACCAATTACATTCAAATTAATGGTACGCAGACCATATTTTCTATCCTATTTGGGCCATACTAGTCACTTCATAACCTGCAAAACAGTACATATACAATATATACCATTCACCCATTCATTATCATGAATGGCCCACATAGCTGGTTAGTAAAACACATTATGCATCACGTAAACATTTGCAGCAATTAATCAAGGGCACCAATAATCTACCAATTATTCAGTCCTTATTAATTCTAATCAAGTTGTTTTAACCTTAAGGATTTGTAGACCTAATCAAGAGTTTATGACTAAAAAGCGCTCCCACTTAAACCAATAAATTCATATGCTTTACCAATTTTAAACATAAAAATGTATTTCTAGTCCAACCGGAAACATACAAATTTAATTAAAATTTAAAGCTCATATCAATTTATAATTGAATCCAAAAATTTAATTTAATTTCAGTCGTATTAATTCATGATTTTAATTTTAGTAAAATAATTAGAATAAATAACATTTATTATAATTATAATATTCAAAATTAAAATCCAAGAAAATAATTCAAATTATTAATTTTAAAATTAATTAAAATTACGTGAACTGAAATTTTCAAATTAAACATTCAAAACGATCTAATCGTAACGCAAACACCCTACGCGTTGCACGCCCATGGGCCGTACGCACACAGCCATTGCTGGCCATGTGCGCGCAGCCCATGCGCTCGTCGCATAGCTGCTGCTTCCCTATCGCAAGCCTCCGCACGCATTGGTGCTCGCTGCGCGCGCCAGCGCTCATCGCACGCGAGCTATCGCTCGCAGTGCGCGCGCGCGACATCGCTCGCTGGGCGCGCGACATCGCTCGCTGGGCGCGCGAGCCATCGCTCGCTGGGCGCGCGACATCGCTCGCTGGGCGCGCGACATCGCTCGCTGTGCGCGCGACATCGCTCGCTGTGCGCGCGACATCGCTCGCTGTGCGCGCGAGCCATCGCTCGCTGGGGCGCGACATCGCTCGCTGGGCGGGCGACATCGCTCGCTGTGCGCGCGAGTAATGCTGGGCGCAGCGCTCGTGGCACGCGAGCTTGCGCTCGCTGCGCGCGAGGCTGCGCGCTCTTGTGCGAGGCAGCGCGCGTTGTGGCGCAGCTCGCTTGCTGCCCACACGCGACTGCCTTGGCTCGCTCTTCGCCCATGCCCATTCGTTCATTGCTCGTGGCACACGACACAAGGCAGGGCTGCTGCCTTGTGCTCGTGCACTACGCCCTTGCTCATTGCATTCGTGCCGCACGGGCGACGAGCTCCCTTGCTCGTCGTCGCATGCCCGCATTATACAACACCCCTTAAGGGTAACACGAAGCGTCCATTGCTTCGTGCGTGCAAGTTTTATGAACGAATCGCATAAAATTTAAAATTTATATTTAAAATTAATGACAAATTAATAAATAATATTAATTTCATAATTTTAGGGCGAAAAATCGAAAATTTATTATCCAATTGATTTCCGATTGATATGGATTCAAGTCTAGGTCATAAAAATTTAAAATTTATCGTAAATTTACAATTTTTATGGTGGTTTTTAATCATAGGTTTCTAATTAAATTACAATTAATTATGAAAATCAAATTAATTCTAAATTATTCTAATTTTCAACAAATTAATCATAATTACAAATTAGATTGCATAATAAACAAGACTAGGCATTCAAACTTGTTAAACATATGCAGTAGGTCAATCAAAAATTCAAGATTTATCAACAAGAATCGCAAATATTTAATTTAACATCTTAAATTTACGAAATTTTGCATTCGAAAAACTAAAACCTTCGAAAAGTCATAGTTAGGCTTCGAATTTGAGAATTCTGGGTTCGGCAGAAAAATACTATTTTTTGTCAAAATTTTAGAATGCCTTTTACATGCGGAATTGACACAAAAATCACTCAATTCGGATGAGTAACGAAGAAACTGCCGAAAAACTGCGTACGTATAATTAAATAAACGCAATTTGCAATTAATTAACAATTACGAAAATTAATCACCCCTTTTAATTCTTGCAAATTTGTAATATTTAACCATGTTCATGCAATTTAGATTATGAAAATAATAAGGGGCTCGTGATACCACTGTTAGGTTATGATACATATGACAATTCATAAATCATGCGGAAAAAACCATAAACCCAGGAATACATATTATTTACACATAATCATTTAGCATAGATTAGATGCATACTCTTTGTTGCGTGCCTTCCCTAGCTGCGCCCGAACCGAACAAGAACAAGTCTTTAGGACTCCAAGTGTCGTCCCTCCGTAGATAGTCCACAGCACGTCCGGATCCGCCTTAAGATTGACCAACTAGAATCGCCCTTAAGGTACTAGAAAATTTCGGCAATTTGAGCAAGATGTGTGTTTGAATTTTCTCTCAAAAACTCACTTTGAATACTTTGAAACTTGTGTTATAAATTGTGAGCCCTAGCCTCATATTTATAGCGGTATGGAAAGGGAATCGAAATCCTATTCAGATACAAATTAATCAAACCTAGAATCCTACAAGAACTCTAATTTAATTAATTTATCAATTAGAATTAGGAATTTAATCATTAACCAAACTCTGCATGTTTTAGGAAACGTGCACGAACACAAACACTTGCACACACACGCACGACAGCCACGATGGGCCTCATGCGTGCGCGCGAGCAGCAGCCCACTCAGCGCCCGCGTGCGCTGCGCGCTGCGCGCGCTGTGCGCGCTGTGCGCTGCACGTGCTGTGCGCGCTGCGCGCTGCGCGCAGCCTGCTGGGCCTGGCCTTGCTGTTTGTGCGGCGCGCTTGGCTTGCTGGGCGATGGCCTGGCTTCGTGCTGGGCCTCGTCCGGCAGGCCTCGTCCGATGCTTATTCGTACGATGCGCTTCCGATTAAATTTTCCGATTCCGGAATTCATTTCCGATACGAACAATATTTAATATTTCCGATTCCGGAATTAATTTCCGTTTCGAACAAATATTTAATATTTCCGTTTCCGGAATTATTTTCCGATTCCGGTAATATTTCCGATTCTGACAATATTTCCGTTTCCGGCAATATTTCCGATTCTGGCAATATTTCCATTTCCGATAATATTTTCCGATACGTACCATGTTTCCGTTTCCGGCAACATCTACGACTTGGATAATATTTATATTTCCGATACGATCCATATTTCCGTTTCCGGCAATATCATCGTTTCCGGAGCATTCATTTCTTGCCTGTGACGATCTTAGCTCCCACTGAAACCAAGATCCGTCGGTTCCGAATATTCATAGATAGAGTATCTAATGCCATTAGATACTTGATCCGTTTACGTACTATTTGTGTGACCCTACGGGTTCAGTCAAGAGTAAGCTGTGGATTAATATCATTAATTCCACTTGAACTGAAGCGGCCTCTAGCTAGGCATTCAGCTCACTTGATCTCACTGAATTATTAACTTGTCAATTAATACTGAACCGCATTTATTAGACTTAACATAAAATGCATACTTGGACCAAGGGCATTATTTCCTTCATATATACCATTCACCCATTCATTATCATGAATGGCCCACATAGTTGGTTAGAAGAAAAAAATTGTATGCATCACATAAATATTTGCAGCAATTAATCAAGGGCACCAATAATCTACCAATTATTCAGTCCTTATTAATTCTAATCAAGTTGTTTAACCTCAAAGGATTTGTAGACCTAATCAAGAGTTTATGACTAAAATTGCTCCCACTTAAACCAATTACTTTATATGCTTGACTAATTTTAAACATAAAAATGTATTTCTAGTCTAACCGGAAACATACAAATTTAATTAAAATTTAAAGCTCATATAAATTTATAATTGAGTCCATTTTATTATATTTATTTATTAGTTGAATTAAATGAATTTAAATTAATTCCAGGTTTAATTAGTATAAATAAAATTTATAATAATTATAATACTCAAAATTAAAATCCGAGAAAACAATTTAAATTATTAATTTTAAAATTAATTAAAATTATTTCCGAACTGAAAATCTCGAATTAAATTCAAAACGCGTCAATCGTAACACGACGAGGCACTTGGGCTTGCACCCAAGCCCCATCGAGTCATGAGGCAGCCGCGCCCCATCGACTGATCGCTAGGCGCTCACGAGCAGGCCACACGCATCGCAGCCATGCCAGGCCACGCTGCGCGCAGCCCGCATAGCACGACGCTACTGCTTTGCTCGCTGGGCGAGGCAGCGCGCGCTGTGGCGCAGCTCGCTTGCTGCCCACACGCGACTGCTCGCCTGGCACACGCCATGCCCTCCGCCCATCGCCCATTGAGTCGCACACGCCCATCTCCCTTGCTTCGCGCGCGCGCCTCTTGCTCGTTGCTCGTTGCATTCGTACCGCATGCCCGCACTATACAACACCCCTTAAGGCTAACACGTAGCTTCCTTTGCTTTATGCGTGCAACATTTATGAGCGTTTTCATAAAAATTTAAAATTTTTAATTTAAAATTAACGACAAGTTAATAAATCATACTAATTTCATAATTTTAGGGCGAAAAATCGAAAATTTATTAATTAATTAATTTCCTATTAACATGGATTCAAATCTAGGTCATAAAAATTTAAAATTTAACTAAATTAACAATTTTTATGGTGGATTTTAATCATGGATACCTAATTAAATTATTAATTAATTATGAAAAACAAATCAATTTTAAATTATTCGAATTTCAACAACTTAATCATAATTACAAATTAGGTTGTATAATTAACAAGTCTAGGCATTCATAATTGTTAAACATATACTGTAGGTCAATCAAAAACTCAAGATTTATCAACACGAATCGCAAATATTCAATTTAACATCTTAAATTTACAAACTTTTACGTTCGAATTTGGGAATTCTGGGTTCGGCCGAAAAATACTATTTTTGTCAAAATTTTAGAATGCCTTTTACATGCGAAATTGACACAAAAATCACTCGATTTGGTTGAGTAACAAATATTCTGCCGAAAAACTGCGTACATATAATTAAATAAACGCAATTTGCAATTAATTACGAAAACTAATCACCCCTTTAATTACTTGCAAATTTGTAAAATTTAACCATGTTCATGCAATATAGATTATGAAAATAATAAGAGGCTCGTGATACCACTGTTAGGTTAAGATACATATGACAAAACATAAATCATGCGGAAAACCTTAATGCTAGGAAACATATTATTTACACATGATCATTTAGCATAATTCAGATGCATACACTTTGTAGCGAGCCCTCCCTAGCTGCGCCCGAACCGAACAAGAACAAGTCTTTAGGACTCCAAGTGTCGTCCCTCCGTAGATATTCCACAGCACGTCCGGATCCGCCTTAAGATTGACCAACTAGAATCGCCCTTAAGGTACTATATATTTTCGGCTAATAGGGCAAGAATATTGCTGATTTTTCTACTTAAAAATCTTAGGTTTTTATTGTTTGAATACTTGAAATTATGTCTCATAAATTGTGACCCTAGGCACCTATTTATAGAGTTATGGAAAAGGACTTGGAATCCTGTTAGGATACTAATTTATTTAATTATAATCCTACTAGGACTCTAATTAAATAAACTAAATCTTTTATGATTAGATTTAATCATATGACGAATCCCGGTAACCTTAGGATTCGAGTAACACACTTCGAGTGATACGCTAGCACCGCACGCAAGCCTTACGGCCCACGCTCAGCGCCAGCCCACTCGTCGCAGCCCATGTCGCAGCTCCGCGCGCGCTAAGGCCATTGCTGGGCCTGGCCTTGCGCTGGGACTGGCGTGGCTTGGCAGCGTGTGTTTGGGCGCTTGGCTTGCTGGGCGTAGGCCTGGCTTCGTGCTGGGCCTTCGTCTAGCAAGTCTCGTCCGATGCTAATTCGTACGACGCGCTTCCAATTAAATTCCCGATTCCGGAATTCATTTCCGATACGAACAATATTTAATATTTTCGATTCCGGAATTAATTTCCGTTTCGAACAAATATTTAATATTTCCGTTTCCGGAATTATTTTCCGATTCCGATAATATTTCCGATTCTGACAATATTTCCGTTTCCGGTAATATTTCCAATTCCGGCAATATTTCCATTTCCGATAATATTTTCCGATACGTACCATGTTTCCGTTTCCGGCAACATCTACGACTTGGATAATATTTATATTTCCGATACGATCCATATTTCTGTTTCCGGCAATATCATCGTTTCCGGAGTATTCATTTCTTGCCTTTGACTATTTGTGTGACCCTAGGGGTTCAGTCAAGAGTAAGCTGTGGATTAATATCATTAATTCCACTTGAACTGAAGCGGCCTCTAGCTAGGCATTCAGCTCACTTGATCTCACTGAATTATTAACTTGTTAATTAATACTGAACCGCATTTATTAGACTTTAATATTATATGCATACTTGGACCAAGGGCATTATTTCCTTCACATGGTGTGCGCCCAGTACAGAGTCTACGGACTCAATTTTTATTTAGGTTTTCTTATTTTGTAGTTTAAGTGTCAAGGCACAGCTTCTGACCTTCTATCTTTGGTGTTCATGTTTTTATTTAAGTGTCAAGTTTTCTTATTTCTGAGTATCAAGTATCGAACCAGGGAACACAATCCAATAGTCTGAGACGAACGTCGAGTCCAATAGTCTGGGAACGTAGAGCATGATATCTTTAGGTTTTGGTTGCTTTCTTCTCTCTGGTTGGTTTAGAGTGCTACTGTATTTTTTTCTACTAATGATGAAATAATTTAACCATCTTTGAGGAATTAGAGAAAATCACAGATTAAAACATTTTTGTATGGATAGGGATAGATGTGCAAGTAGGAGTACACATTACCCTGTACACCTGGCAGAGTGTTGAATGGGGGTAACATCTTTCTTTTTCTCCATTTTTGTCATTCGAAACTGTATGTGCTTGGAAATTCAATCTCAGATTCCTTCTGTTGGCTTCCCTGGGTACCTTACTGTAAGTTGTCTAGTCTAGTCTGCTAAAAAAATTATATTCAAGTTTCTAGATTATTTTTTTAATAGCTTTTATAGTTTTACAGATTGTTTCTTATTAGTTGTTTGTGTTAATTTATGTGCAAAATTACTTTTAAAATTTCTGTTGACCTAGTACGGTACAATAAGTGTATATTAGTGAAAGTTTAACATACGTGACTATACTATACAATATGTTTTCATTTCCAATGGTTGGTGTGTAGAAAATAGAAATGGATCGAAGTTGGATTTCAACAAAAAATCCGAGTGACCTAGAATATCAAGCAGGTTTAAGGGAATTCATTAAGTTTGCTGTTAAGAATGGTGGAGGCCGCTCCAAGCTACGTTGTCCTTGTATCATGTGCCATAATTTCTTGCATAAGAGACCCGGAGAAATTCTTAATCATTTATCTAAATGGGAATTTGATAAAACATATACATGTTGGATTTGGCACGGCAAATGCAGGGACGAAACAACGGTCGGTAACTCTGAGGCTAATGTTTGTGAAGGTCATAATACGAATGAGGGAGATAGCTTAGAGGAAATGCTTCATCAAGTTGAGGAATCTTTTGATGAAGACCCTTTCACATTTAAGAGCTTGCTAAATAACTCCGAAAAGCCTTTCTATGAAGGTTGCACTAAGTATACAAGGTTGTCTGCTATAATAAGGTTGTATAATGTGAAGGCAAGCCAGGGTTTGACTGATATAGACTTTAATTTGATACTGGAAGTGTTCAAAGATATGCTTCTACATGATAATGTCCTTCCAAGTCGTACATATAAGGCAAAAAAGACATTAAGCCTTATGGGTTTACCTTATGAGAAAATTCATGCTTGCCCTAACGATTGCATGTTGTATAGAAATCAAAATGAGTCATTAGAGAGTTTCTCGGTTTGTAATGCCTCGAGGTACAAGAAAGAGGAAGGACGAGTCCCTGCTAAGATATTATGGTATTTTCCAATAATACCGAGGTTTAAAAGGCTATTTACTAATGCGGAAGATGCCGTGAAGTTGACATGGCATTTTGACAGTCGAGAAGTCGGCTCACCACAATGGAGGTTTATTGATGGGAAATTCCCCGAGTTTTCCAAAGAAAAGCGTAATCTACGCCTTGCTTTGTCTATTGATGGGTTCAATCCATTTGGCTCCTTGAGTAGCACTTATAGTACTTGGTCTTTTGTTTTGATTACCTACAACTTATCTCCCACACTTTGCATGAAAATAAGGTATATGATGTTATCATTGCTAATTTCTGGTCCAAGACAGCCTGGTAATGACATCGACGTGTATTTGGCTCCTCTGATCGACGATTTGAAGATGCTTTGGGAAACAGGTGTAGAAGTGTTTGATGCATATCGAAATGAGAAATTAAATTTGAAAGCAATGTTGTTCTGCACTATTCAAGATTTTCCGGCATATGGTAATTTTTCTGGGTATACAGTGAAAGGGAAAGCAGCATGCCCCTTATGTATGGAGCAATTTCCGGGACATTGGTTGAACGGATCAGGGAAGCATGTGTTTGATAGTCATCGTGTATTTCTGCCATGTGATCATCACTATCGTTACATGAAAAAGGCCTTCAATGGGAAACAAGAATTTGGAGAGTGTCAAAAGATCATGTCTGGTGTAGAGGTGTTTGAGAAGATAAAAGATATCCAGATCACATTTGGGAAGAAACATCGAAATTTTCTTTCTAAGAAAGGGTTTAAGAAATGTTCAAAATTGTGGAGCTTGCCATATTGGAGATTTCTTTTGGTGAGACATTCTCTTGATGTGATGCATAGCTCATAGTATTGGTCAGATGCCTTGGCTTTTGGAATACCAGAATGCCTTAGATCTGGTTTAGGGACTTCCCGCACCGAGAGTGTCCAGGCTATCATAAACGATCTTTAGAGAAAATGGAGAAGGGCAGGATGCGGATTCAACTGAGCACCTCAGCGGCGGGATTGAATACTCGGATCGAATCAGAGTTCACGCCGCCCGCCCTGAACAAATAGGAGGCGTGGGCCACAGGTCGCACATAAGCCGCCGGGTCGCACGACAGAAGAACACCCCAATAATTACATATCCGATTTGACCTATGGACGAACTTCTCTACGCCTCGATCAATACAATATGAGAAGAATGTGTGTGATAATCTAATTGGTACATTATTGAACATCCCTGGGAAGACTAAAGATGGCCCGAAATCTAGAGCTGACTTAGAGACACTTGGGATCAGACAAGAACTCCATGTTGTTGAGAAGGAGAGTGGTCGAAAACTCCTGCTGCGTATACACTGTCTAGGAAAGAGAAAATCGAGTTATGTGAGAGCTTGGCAGGAGATAAAGTGCCACAGGGGTATTCTTTTAACATTCGTAGCCTTGTAAACATGGAAACCTTGAAGCTTGTGGGCCTTAAGTCTCATGATTGTCATGTCCTAATGCAACAATTGTTACCCGTGGCTATTCGTTCAATTCTGCCTAAAAATGTTCGACATGCCATTATCAGACTTTGTTTCTTTTTTAATGCAATCACTAGAGGAAAAATCCTTATAGGTTGCTCATCAAAGGTTGCCCTTATCAAACAAGTGCAACCTTTAAGAAAAAAAAATATTTAAAAAAAATAATAATTAAAGTATGAAAATTTTCCTCCAATACAAGCGCAACCTTTATGGTGAGGACTAAAAAAAACGACACTGCTCTTTACCACTCTTTCCCCAAAAAACAACGAGCAACCTCCAATACTCTCTCCACTTCTCAGTCTCCACTGCGCATTACTCCGGTGACAGGGCGACGTGATTCACTACCATGGAACACCATAAATCTATGCAAGAAAACTCAATCAAAAAAAACAACCAAAATAGACTACCCACCATAGTTGCTGCCTATCAAGCTGTTGCTTTCACATCAATTGGTTCTTGAGTTCTTCACTCGGATTTCATCGGAATTGATAGGTTAGTTGCTCTACGGATTTAATTTTCTACAGTTTATGAAGTAATTTGTCAGAATTGAGAGGGGGGGGGGCGTGTTTGTGTTTCAATGGAGTTGTTGGTGGCGTTGAGAGTATATGTGCGGAAGTGGTCAATGTTGTGGGGGCGGACGATCGGCTTCTCATCTGATCCCAAATCAGCTTCTCCGGATCTTAGTGAGAAAATTGCATACTGGGGATTATTGAATTGCATAGAATTGGTTTAGTTTTCTGGGTAATTGCAAAAGCCTAATTCTTAACCATAATTGGTTTAGTTTTTTGGGTAATTGCAAAATTTCATACCGGAGATTATAATCATTCCACTTTGTTGATTGTGTACTTCCTGGAAGTGTGACAAACTGCCAATTGTTCTCAGTTTTTGTTTATCTTTCTGTTTTGTTGTTTAGATGACATTCAATTATGAGAAAATTCTATAACTGATTGCACTATATAAATAATTAGAATTTTAATTTGGTGTAATTGTTTTAGATTGATTGCTTAAAGAGGATGGAAACTAATAATTTGCTGAATCGCAGATAAAGAAGGGCGCTCCTACTATCGTTGAAGTTGAAGTTTGGCAGAAGCTCCTGTTCCTGACCAAGTGAAGAATTCAGAGGTATGTGAAGAACTCTGCATTTTTTGATGTAAATTGAGTTGTAAGTGTATATTTACTTATTGATGCGTGAGAAAACAATTGATTTTTACAAAAGAACATTGGCCTTTAAGTGGAGATGGAAATATTTTTAATCTGCCATTTCATGTGTTGTAGACTGTTAATTCACGAAATTAGCTGTTATGATTTATTACTGAGACCATTAAGAGTTAAGCCTGTTGATGCAATTGAATTCACATATAAGATAAGATTACACTCAGTTTTTTTTAGTGATTTAGCACTTCTTTGTTTCTATACTAAATAACAAGTTCCGTCCATCCACCATTTGGTTTCCTTTACAAAGCAGATCAGCCGTCCTAAGTTGCTATTTCCTCGCCAGTTTCTTAGTCATATCAAGAGATCAATACAACCCTGCTGGCTGCTGTTAGTTCTGCCAGAACGTGTACTATTCTGCTGCTGTAAATTAGCTACCGTGTAAAGGAAGCATAACTATAGTGTACCAGAAATCCACGAAAATCAGTTTGAACGTGTGTGACCGCCCATTCTTCCTATATTCTGCACATCTAAGATTTCATGGTGCAAATACTACAGCAACTAAACATACATTGTTATGTAAAGTACTTTGAGCTCTTCCAAACAGCCTTTGTAGTGTGTAATTCGCCTGAATTTTACTTATGTAAAGTATTTTGAGCTCTTCCAAACTATCAAAAATGTCCGGAACTAACAATGATATTTTCTGACCTACTTAGAAACAAATTAGGGTGAAGAGAATCAGCCCTCAACAAGAGAAAAATCTTATGCACTCCATTTTTTTCTTCGAGGCTAGGAAAGAAAGTAAACATTCATACTCATACAAGAACAATCCTCTCTCACATATAATTCCAAATTTCTTTTGAGTTTGCTTTTTCCCTTTTGATAATTGGGAAACCAGAGTATGCATACTGTCAGCCTTGGTTGTTTTTTTTCTTGCAGAAGATAAACTTAACAACTTCTCAGTTCTCATTATGCTTGGATGGTTTTGCAGGTTGCTAACATTGCAAAAGATGATATAGAGGCTCAATTTGCATTGTCCATAGATCCATCATTGGAGATTGGAGGTGCAGTGATTTTTCTTCTTTATCTCGTATTCTAACGTTCATTCCCTAGTAGGTATAAGAGTTGGAGGTCATATGAGATAGTTATCTTTGTGATTTTCTGTTATGAGTGATTGGTGCTACATGATGCCCTCTTGACATCTTTAACTGTGTCTCTTTCATAAAAGGAAAGAAAAATAAATGAATGTTTGGGTAGGTCAACAACAGTTGTTCTAGATTTTGTGGAACTAGTATTTACTCCTGAAACTTTCTTCCATACATTAATTTTTTTTGCATTTTTTAGCACCTATCGAGCATGCCTGAGGTTAATGTACTCTGTATTACTTCATAAGTATTTGGTATTGTAATTAAGTTACTACGGGGATAAGGTTGGACAAAGGAGATTTTTAGGCATTGGTTGTAAAGTTGATGTTTAATGTAACGTTGAGGACAGTATAATTTTATCCATATCTGGAGCTTCTCTTCAAATCACTCAGCAACGTCATCACTCTGTTCAGTTGTCCTTACATTAAAATTTCTGGAATATAATAGGATTTAAATGATAGTTGGCTTCAACAGGGTTAGACTATTTTATTGTCAGTTGAGCTGCCAAATTATAAGAATGATTTGATGTATGCCTGATTCCGAGCTTCAGTTTTGTTCCTGTAATGTACAACTACATTCTTGTAGTATGTTCATTGAAGGGGTTGAATGGTGGATTGAGTTGGTTGTGTGAAGAGACTACTGTCTTCTTGTTGAAGGGTGGATTCAGATAGCTCAACTTACAATAAATAGTCTAATCTAAATCCAACTTACGCTATTAAACCTGTAATTTCTTTTTCTTTGTAGATCACTGACTTGATGATCAACATTATAAAGCACGTCCTGGCACCAAACATGTAAAGCTGAGTGTTCGGGAGAAGGAACATATGCTACAGAAGTACCAATTGGAGGATCACTAGGTAATATATCTATTCTTTCTCCTCTTTACATTACGACTTGCACTACCATCTTGGTGGCTTGAACTTGCAATGACATTTCCATATATATAAATGAGGGAGGTTGAATAAGTCTGTTTAGGTAATCATACATTTTGGTATTTACATCTGGGATTCTGGTTATTATCAGCCAGTTATTGTGCTAGTTTTTGGTACGTTTTGATTTCCTTTTCGGAATTATTCTCATACTCATAAAGTCATAATACACTCAGTCATAAAACAGTAGTCATCGTCAATTCTGAATAGAGGTGGGTATGGGGGACTAGTTGTATTCACGAAAAGTTCCTGATTTTTGTGAATTTGTCGATATGTGTTGGATATCGTGATTTCCATTGTGCATTATGATATAAATGTGACCGGGGCAGAGAATGTAAGTGTGACGGGTTCATCAAAACTTGTTCTATTTTTATTCCAGATTGCATAGGCTCGTGATTCATGAACAATTTTATCTGGTAGAATTTTGTTCACACATACTTCCTGGTGCAGAGGTTTCTCTCAGTATAGCTGCTAAAATGTTATTTTGTTTTATAGACTCTACTACATTTTTCAATTTTGATCAATTTAATTTGTTCAAATTTTTGAATTGGGATTGGATTTTGGATTCAGGTTCAGGTTATTCCTGGTACGGACTCGGAGATGATTGAGTACTTTCTTGATACTGAGGCTCAGGAGATTGAGTATGAAATTGCTAGGTTGAGGCCAAGGTAAGTTCTTTTCTCCATCTGAGTTTCCATTTTTCTCCCTTTTGTTTGAATTCTTAATTTTATTTGCACATGCTTGGAAGTTTCAGAAGCTTGCCAAACCTTTCCTAAGGATCTTTTGGTTAATATGTTAGCTCGCTCCTTAGGTTTGTGATTTTGCATATTTGTTCTCTTATCCATGGAAGAAACTGATATTTGTTCGCTCCTTAGGAATTATTTCAATGGAAGAAACTGATTTACCTGAATAAATGATCATTCTGTTAAAACCTCGAGTGAGAACGTAATGTCCTGTGTCCTTGTTTCGGCACAATATGTCAGATTAAAGCCTTTACTTTGTGAAACTGGTTTTGCTATTTTTTTTCATCATTTATTTTAGTGAATAAGAAAATTGTGGTTGTTGATTGTTTAGGCTGATCCCAATGGAGATGTTCGTGGGAGAATGATCAATGCTGGCATTATTCAAAGAGTTCTATGATTTGGAAGCAGAGTATGAACTAGCATTCAAGTTTTGAACTAGATTTGATGTAGACAATTATGGAGCTGGATTTGTACTTATACCTTCTCAAGATTACTTTTTATGCTATGATATTATTCAAAGGGTTTGATTATTTAATTGCGTATGGAAGTGAATTGTTTTGTGTGATTTTGTGAATTGTTGATTTCAGTGATTTTAGCCTTGAATTAAAGACAATAATACTTGTTCTTGCGTGTAATTTTGGGGTTTTATCATGGCCATTTGAAAAAACTCAACCTGTTGTTGTGTGTAACTTTCTTTTCTGTACTGTAATTTTAGTTATTAAATAAGATTTGTGCTTTGGTAATAATTCAAGCAGAGTTCTAAAATTCAGGAGATTATTATCTTAGCTCTGCCTTTGTTTGGATAGTGAACTGATTTGTCCCTTTCCCATATGATTGATAGTAGGTGTTGTTCAAGAGGCATAATTCTCTTGATCAAGGGATATCTGGGAAGTTTTCCCTGTCAAATTTTTATATGTATTGACGATTTGACTGTGATGTAAGAAAGGTTCATGATGATCTTTCTGCTATTACAGATTTATGCACTTTCAAAGACTATTTTCTCCCTCCCTGTGTTTGTGCATGAAATGGCTGTTTATTTATGTTTCAGGATGTGATGGTATTTGCTGTAACAAACTATCTGTCAAACTTGCTTATATAACTTTTTTTCCCTATGTTTTACATTTTATTTTAGATCGTTCAATCGAATCTAAGCCTCCAGTTAAGAAGCAAAAACGTCAGAAAGACGAAGGTGATACTTTTATCTACTATTAAATAAAGACTTAATTTTTCCGGCAATTTCTTGTACTGGTCAATGTTAATTGCTTGCACACGAAGATGAATGATCTCTGTCTTATTGTCTATTGTATTTACATATTTTTTTTTTTTTGTTTATAAAATCAATTAGATACAGAAAAATCAAAGCCAAAAGCAAAGCAAAAAAAGGGAGAGGCTACTGGTAATTTCTTTCTTATACCCCAGGCTTTGCGAAGTTCCTTGGTACTGGAGAAACTACGCTAAGTAGGTCAGATGCTGTCAAGAGGATTTGGTATTATATAAAGCAGAATCAGCTCCAGGTATTATGTTGCTTGTCAATTCTTAGCAATGAATTTCGCTATGTTCCTTCATTTTCTCCTTTCCTTTCTCTCTTTTTCACCCCTTTTGGGAGGGGATTATTGGTGGTAGCCATAAATATGTGTATGTATAACTTGAAGATTTTTTCTTGCACATTGGTTACTAGCTAGATCTAATTGTTATACCGTCACTGTTATTGGCTTTGCCTAAATCTAAGGATAAGTTAGCATATTCCTTGAGAAGATGAGTATATTTGTATGAGAGGCCAAATTTTTTATTCGAAGGAAAGAAAAAAGTAGAAGGGACTAGGAAGAGGGAGATAAGATGTTATCCTTACATGTCATATTTTGACTAAAACAGGAGTTTTCGCTCCCAACTCTCAACTAATGAACCAAAATAAGAATTCTTAACCCTATACATGTTTATAATACTTAGTATTAGGTTGCCAATCCTCATTCTCATCTACTTTGGTCAATTTATGCACATTTAAGGCTCGTTTGATAGTTATATGTCTTATTTTCACTAAAATAGGTGTTTTCGCTCCCAACTCTCAACTAATGAACCAAAATAGGAACTCTAGACGTTTTTCATGTTTAATTCACTTAGTATTAGGTTGCCAATCCTCATTCTCATCTACCTTGGTAAATTTATGCACATTTAAGGCTCGTTTTGGTCATTATAGGTCATATGTACCTATATCGAGCCAAATGAGCCTTAGATGTGCATAAAGAACTTGAAATGAATCTTAGTAACCTCCAACTAAGCATATCAAACATAAAAAAGGTTTATAAAGTGTCCTTAGGTTCATTTGTTGATATTTGGGATCGAAAATGTCATTTTGGGAAAATATGACCTATATCGTCCCAAATGAGCCTTAGATGTGCATAAAGAACTTGAAATGAATCTTAGTAACCTCTAACTAAGCATATCAAACATAAAAAAGATTTAGAAAGTGTCCTTAGGTTCATTTGTTGATATTTGGGATCGAAAATGCCATTTTGGGCCAAAAAAAATGGCCTATATCGACCCAAATGAACCATGGGCGTGCATAACGAACTTGAAATGAGTTTCATAAACATATAACTAATCATATGAATCATGAAAAAGGTTTAGAATGTGGAAATAAGTTCGTTTGTTGGTAGTTGGTATCGAAAATGCCATTTTTGGCCATAAATGACCTATATCGACCCAAATGACCCATAGGCGTGCATAACGAACTTGAAATGAGTCTTATAATCATATAAATAATCATATCAATCATGAAAAACGTTTAGAATATGGAAATAGGTTCGTATGTTGGTATTTGGAATGGAAAATGCCATTTATGGCCATAAATGACCTATATTGACCCAAATGACCCATAGGCGTGCCTAACGAACTAGAAATGAGTCTTATAAACATATAACTAATCATGTAAATCATGAAAAAGGTTTAGAATGTGAATATAAGTTCGTTTGTTGATAGTTGGGATCGAAAATGCCATTTTTGGCCAAAAATGACCTATATCGACCCAAATGAGCCATAGGCGTGCATAACGGACTTGAAGTGAGTCTTATAATCATATAACTAATCATATGAATCATGAAAAACATTTAGAATATGGAAATAGGTTCGTATGTTGGTATTTGGGATCAAAAAATGCCATTTGTGGCCATAAATGACCTATATTGACCCAAATGACCCATAGGCGTGCCTAACGAACTTGAAATAAGTCTTATAAACATATAACTAATCATATAAATCATGAAAAAGGTTTAGAATTTTGAGTATAAGTTTGTTTGTTGGTAGTTGGGATCGAAAATGCCATTTTTGGTCACAAATGACCTATATCGACCCAAATGAACCATATGCGTGCATAACGAACTTGAAATGAGTCTTATACTCATATAACTAATCATCTAAATCATGAAAAAGGTTTAGAATGTGGATATAAGTTCGTTTGTTGGTAGTTGGTATCGAAAAATGACATTTTTGGCCATATTGACCCAAATGACCCTTAGGCTTGCATAACGAACTTGAAATGAGTTTCATAAACATATAACTAATCATATGAATCATGAAAAAGGGTTAGAATGTGGAAATAGGTTCGTTTATTGGTAGTTGGGATCGAAAATGCCATTTTTGGCCATAAATGACCTATATCGACCCAAATGACCCATAAGCGTGCATAACGAACTTGAAATGAGTCTTATAAACATATAACTAATCATATGAATCATGAAAAAGATTTAGAAAGTGTACTTAGGTTCATTTGTTGATATTTGGGGTCGAAAATGCCATTTTAGGCCAAATATGTTCTATATCGAGCTAAGTGAGCCTTAGATGTGCATAAAGAACTTGAAATGAATCTTAGTACACTCAGAAAGTTGTTTTCGCGACCAATATAATATCTGTTTTCGCATATGAAACTTAATTTAATTTATTGGTTTGCATGTACGTTGTTCTTTTAAAGGTTTTCACAACTCCAAGGGAGGGGCCCTTTACCAAAGAGGAGTTGAATGAAGTTCGAGACAAGTGGGCTACTTACTTAAACGATTGTGAACTACCCTCAGTGTAATAAGTAGAGCAGACTTGTAGTTATCCGTGACTCTTACATTATTTTGTTATTTATCGATTTAATTAATTACATTTGAATTAATTCGGTAATATTATTGGAAATTTGAAATTTATATCATTTTTGAGGAATGTCAAGATGATGTTTGATGAAACAGTATTCTATAAATTATAATGCAGAATTTTATATTGCAAAATATAAGGAATTATATTGCAGTTTTTTTTTTTTTTTTTTTTGAAAAAAAAAAAAAAAACTCAAAAGTTGCCCTTGTTTGCGACAAGAGCAACTTATGTGAAGCTTATAAGTTGCCCTTGTTTCAAACAAGAGCAACTTATGTGAATCTTAGATGTTGCCCTTGTATGCAACATGGGCAACTTATAAGTTTCACATAAGTTTCCCTTGTTGCAAACAAGGGCAACTTATAAGATTATAAGTTGCCCTTGTTAAGGCTACTTTTGATAATTTCACAAAAGTGACCCCCCCATATGTTGCCCTTATAATTGGCAACTTATAAGCCTATTTTAAGGGCAACTTATGATGTTTTTTCCTGTAGTGAATTTATAGTAAAGTCATTGATCCTAAAGATTTGAAATCTTTGGAGGAAGATATTATTATAATTTTATGCCAATTCTTGCAATTCAGTTTCAGGAGGCCTATTGATTAGTTGGGCCGCTTGGTCTCTCCATCTAGCAAAATAGGTCGTGAAACCTTCATTTTTCTTTTGGAAGAGGACTTCCAACTCGCGCATGGTGACTTGAAAATCCATGTTTGACGAGTATTGCTTGACGAAGACATTGACAAAGTCCTCCCAAGTGGGGAAGAGCTTAGGGTCCTGGTGGTAGTACCATTTGAGTGGCACAGGTTCCAAGGACAAAGGAAAGGCAGACACATACATGGACTTGTCCACACCTTTCAAGTTCATGGCATTCACAAAGGTCAAGAGATAATCGCGGGGATTGTCTGTGGCTTTGAACTTTGGTAAGTCAGATGAACTGAACTTTTCCGGTAGTTTGCCGGGAAAAGGTTTAGGATCGAGGGAGAAATACTTGCTCCCCATGGTTTGCTGCAGAACCATTTTTGGATCTTCTTCTCGTTATCGAGGTCATTTTTGGCTTGCGCAGCTGCTAAGGATTCGTTTTCCATTTTCAATTGATTCATAAGTTGGGTCATTTGGACCATTTGGTCTCGTAATTCTTCCATGGACGTGTTTGAGGGTGCGAATCGAGGTTGGGGAAGCGGAGATCCTTGAAAGGGGGGAATGACGGATGGAGCTTGGAGTTACTAAACCTTGTGTTGGTGATGTAGCTTCGAGACGCACTAACCTTTGATTTTCAGATCGACGCTAAGGGGCAGAACCAACCCTATGCATAAGACAAGCTAAAGTTTAGGCCCAAAGTTAAGCATTACTTAGTCTAGACTTCTGACTCTTTTTACTGGTTTTCTATTCTCACTTTTGTTGGTACATTTTTTGTTCTTCTTTTGGTCATTCTTTGGATTTTCGAAACACTTGCCCGTGTGACATTCAAAGTTATTTTAATTAGCATGTTCGGTCTTGGTGTCGAGCATTGTCGTCATAGGAGGCCTAATGACGACACAAGGAGTTGTTTATTTTATAAGTCGTTCTTAGAATCGAGTGCCTTATTTCATACGTCCTTGTAGAAAATTTGTTACGAATTTTTTTGTTGCTACGTATACTTTGTGCGTGGATACCGAGGCTGTTGTGCCTGACCAAAAGGCCAGGCAGCAACTTCAGCGCCCAGCTCTGGGCGTTGAAAATGATTGGCGCCCAGCCAGGGGCGCTGAAAATACGTCCCTGGCTGGTCCTCGTATTCTGTTCGCGTATCCTTTTTTCGTATATACGACTTAATTTTGCGTGCTCGCCTAATAACGTCCTTTACGCGTTGTGCAGCGTTGTGGGATCCGTTACAGGCTGTCCTTGGCGTAGCTTATTTTTATGGCGATCGCCCGGGGCTACAGAACACGTATTTTGGTATAACTCTTTGGCCAATTGGTGTTTATGAATGTTTGGGCAGTTTTTAGGGTTGTTGGTTTTCTAGCATTATTTGTCACACACAATCACATAATTCGCTACACACAACTAACATTACAACATGAAGCAAAATAATATGTCACGTAGTTTATGATAGGCTTCTATGGGTAATATTTGCGCCGGCTTGGTACCGCTTCTATCGTCGATCCAACACATGCCCCGGTCGAGGTAGTGCATTCACGAGCGAATTTCGTCCCAAAAGGCCAATCACGATGTAAGCCAAGGGGGCATACACCAATGAGAGGGACCTAGTGGGCGAGCGATTGGGTTTGGTACGGGTGTACTACTAGCGAAAGTGCAGAGTGGACAACATTCGAAGCGTATGCACCCCCCGGATGGCGATGGGTATCCTTATTCCCAACTCCCGAGATGAAACATGCCAAGTGAGCCAAGATTCGTTATGCGGTTCTGTCCATTCACATTAATATGCTGATTTTCAGGTCGTCCCAACTTGATAGGGAAATAAACGCGGGGTAGGATCGTTTCAACCTTCGGCTATTTTGATTACCTACGAGCACGAGTATTTCATTAAAGTCCCCAGCGGAGTCGCCACTGTGAGGGGGTCGAAAAAGCACTAGGCTAATGCGTGACCTCGTCCCTCGTGGGCGTGACGTCGTCAGATCAAGTGTAATTGGATTTCCTGTGAGCTTACACCCAATCGACTAGTAATATAGGAGTCGCCATTCAGTTTTCAACGACAATGAGAAAAACTGACAAAACCCGGTTATCGTGACATAAAGGGAGTGCAATTATGTTCGACCACGACGGCCATAGGTTCCCTTGTGATCCCTGGTGTGGGGACCGCTCAACGTACACCCGCAGGGCAGAGATTGAGAGTTCGGGGGACTGTAACTACCGAGAGGAGTGCTCATCGATAATACTCCAGAGGCAGGTTATCCTTACTAGCTCAGCATAAATAATTGAAGGGACATGCGTTAAACTATTAAACTATTCTGAATTGATTTTAGCAATATGCAACACATAACACTAAATCGATCGTGATTATCTTATTTAGATTGATTTAAGGTACCTAGCATGATAATTCAATTATCCAAGGTATTTTCTTATTAGGCATGATAGATCAATCAAGTTAATAGTTTGACAATTTTATAAAAGGGTGATGAAAGCGATTAAATCATATGAGGGACACATTACAACGCACCCTTGAGAGGTGCGTTGTGGTTCTCAGAAAACTAACTACTTGACTTTGCTATTTCTCCTTTTATTTAACGAATCTCGGGTTTCTAAGCAATGTTCCAGTATTTAGGCTTAATTCATCAAGCTACAAGGGGCAGGCCGCGTTCTGTTCGACTTTTGGGTCGATTGCGACAGAACGCTGGATCAATTTCGCAGCGTGAGGCTTAGGCTTAAGGCTAGAGTCAATACTCAGGTTATGGAATTGTGTGTGTTCTTTTCACGTCGGTTTTAGGCTGTATTTATAGGAAAAGGGTGTGTGGAAAGATAGATTTTAAGATACGAATCCAAAAAGAATTCGGAAATAAAACGGCCCCAGGCGTTTTCAGGGCCTAGGGCGCCCAGATCCAAGCGTTGAAAATGGGATATGGGCCGAGTTCTTTGTCATATTTGGACTCTTAGAACACGAAGCCTTTGAGATTTATCTGAGTCTTTTAGTGCGTATTAATTTTATGACGGAATGCGTCTGGGCCCGTTACGAACTCTTATTTTTGAATTATACCAGGAATGCAAATTCTATCTCTTTTAGGATTTATGTTGGAGTGCAACACCTAATTCTGACAGGTTTCTATCTTTTATGACTTTGCCACTTTTAACAACTACCTTTTACGGCAGTTACTATTCTTAGCAGGTTTCTATAAATAGCAGTTTTGACTGAAATGAAAGGGTGATTGAGATTCGTTATTTTATAGGAGATGCGTTGCCAAATGGAGATTTATGTTCTCATCATCGAACCTTCCCTTTCGGGAATGGGGACAAAAGTAGGTGTCTACAACTACAATCAGCCAATTTCATCGTAGAAGGCGGTATTTTATACAAGAGGTCCCCTAGATATTATTGGACCACCCTAGAATGGGATTGCTACTTCTTTGTCAAGAAATGTCCTACCTGCCAAAAGTGTAAGAATCTAAAGCACATTCCCCCGTCCTTGCTAAATATTCTCAGTCATCACCATGGCCATTCTCAGCTTGGGGTATCGACGTCATCGGCAAAATCACTCCAACAGGCACCGGGAGTCATGAGTTCATACCGGTCGCCATCGACTATTTCAATAAATGGGTCGAAGCCAGGTTATTCAAAGTGTTGGGTTCCAAGCAAGTGGCCCAGTTCATACAAGAAAACATCATATGCAGATACGGAGTTCCCCACGAGTTCATTAGTGACCAGGGAACCCATTTTCAAGGAGAGTGTGAAGATCTATTCACCGAGTATAAAATTCAACATAACCGTTCTTCGCCTTACCGCCCGCAAATTCAACAAGAATGTCAAAACCATCATCATGAAAATGACAACCAATTACAAGGACTGGCCCCAAAAGCTGCACTTTGCATTGTGGAGGTATCGAACTTCAATCCGCACCTCAACAAGAGCAACCCCATTTTATTGGTTTATGGAATGGAAGCAGTACAACCTATCGAGCTGGAGATACCTTCTCTAAGGATAGTCCTCGAAAGCAAAATCCCAGAAGATGCATGGGTACAAGCAAGATATGATGAGCTAGCTCGATGAGCGTCCACTTCAAGACGCTCACCATGTACAAGTCTATGAGCGCCGAGTGGCCAAACATTTCAACAAGAGGGTCAGAACCCGAAACATCAAGAAAGGCGAGCTTATCCTGAAAGCCCTTCACAAAAGCATCATGGACCCAAGGGTAAAATTCAAACCCAACTGGGCAGGACCATACATTGTCAAGAAAATCCTCTCCGGGGGAGTAGTCGAATTAACAGATGTCGATGGGACTGAGTTACGTTCTTTGACGAACCTCGATCAGCTCAATAAGTTCTACGTCTAATTCCTAGATTCAAAATACAAAGTCAAGTTCAAAAAGTTCTGTAAGTTAGAACTACGTTCGGCCTGATTCCTTAACGGGACACGTAGGCAACCTCATTCCGAGGCCCGCCCACTTTAATACAAAAAAAATTCAAAATTTCCTGAATTAATGGCATCCTAAAAATCAAATAAAAAAATCAAACTTCAATTGTGCTTGTCTTTATTCCAAATGTGCAATTTCAAAGCAAAGCATGTTCAAGCGGAATTTAGCACAATAACTTTTAACTTGGCTCTAAAGCCTTCAAAGCTAATTCAAATACAAGGTTGGGATCAAGTGAAGCAAAGTTCAAAGCCTTTTCACTTCCACTAAACACAATTTCTAAACACATCTCCTAAACACACTCCAAAACACAATTCTTGCTAATTGAACTTCAAACACATTTAGCCTACAAAGATCTAGGGACGGGCGACTATGCTCTCGAGTCTTGGCACCTTGCGTACAATCCACCGGCTCTTCTCGGATTCAATCATCAATCTTCCCCTTGCCCAAGCGGTGGGAGAAGGAACTTGCTAGTCTTCCAAGACGGGAGGATGACGAACCTCCTTTGGACTCAAACAGGTCAAGCACCAGACGGGCCACACTCCCGTCACCTTCCTCATAATCAGTTGATGTAGGGCGTTTAGCTCTAGATCCTCAGACTCTTGCTGGATCGGAGAGAGAAATGTCCCTTTGGCTTGGGCCTTTCATCCATACAATATACCCCGCAGACAGAGTAACTGGCTCAGGTGGGGACTGAATATTCAAGAGTGGTTTGGCAACCCAATACCGCCTCCAACTTCAAGTCGATCAGCATTTAGCACAACAGGTTTCAGGTTCTCTTCTGCACAGTCCGGGATTTCCTGTTTCAAGTCGTATTATCTCATCACTCGAGCAGGCGAGTAGAAGACCAACATTGTGAGGCTCGGCACCCTCAAAGCAGTAGAGCCAAGTGCATATCTCATAGCGGTAATTCCTCACCAAGGAACTACCCACCTTATACAAGATTCAACCCCAAAGAGTGCGCAGTGCCACTCATCCAATGAAAGCCGGCCATACATCATGGGCTTCACGGTGAACCCTTTTCGGTTATAACTTTCCACGTTCTCCGGTGGTGCCACCAGCATGAGTCTCTCCATAAGCCAGACCTTGGGGAGTATACAAGAAAAGCAATTCAAAATACAACATTCAAAATACAAGTACAATTTCAAATATACAAGAAAGCTCCAGATACTTACTTGGAGTAATACCGGACTTCCCGACGGCAAAGAAGAGGGGTCCGACTTCAGCATATCAAGGCCCATCAATGTTTCGCCAATCACAAGCGGCATCGGGTCTCGGCTACTAGCAAATTTCTCCACACTCTCTATTAGGGAGGCATCGCCATTGCCAAACCCCTATTTCGAAAAGAGGAAGGGAGCAAAGATACAAAAACTCAAGGCCCTCAGGCGGAAAACCATGAGGACATCAAGCCCTGCAAAGTAAGTAGCAAGGAGGAACAAATCCACCCCTCTGTCATATACAACAGCACTCAAAAGTGGGGGCTTCAAGCCCAAATATCTTTCAATGCCCAAGAAAAAGTGTTCTTCAACACTAGGCAGGCATTGCTCTGTCATAATGGGTCACCCCAGTATAGCACTGACCTCTTTAAGGAGGGGACATACCTCATTATTCCCAAAGAGGAAGACATGATGATTGGGATCCCAAGCCTCAGAGCAGCAGAATGAAGTGCACGTCAAAATTTACAAACCGGAAGGAGGCGAGCACCCCAAGATGCATGCCATCAAGCTCCCTTTTCTCCATCTTGCCTAGCGAACCAAGCCAAGAGTTCAAGACATTTTCAAAAGACATGGCCATTTTCCTTCTTTTTTCGTGAGGAAACAGTATGAAAAGAAAAGCAGGGAAGGATTGATGCAAAGCATGATCCGGAAAGCTCTCTGTTAGGTTATGATACATATGAACAACATAAATCATGCGGAAAAACCTATACGCCAGGATTCATATTAATTGCACATAATCATATAATTAGTCTAGGATGCATACACTTTGTAGCGTGCCCTCCCTACCTGCGCCCGAACCGAACAAGAACAAGTCTTTAGGACTCCAATTGTTGTCCCTCTGTAGAAAGTCCACAGCACGTCCGGATCCGCCTCAAGATT
Organism: Spinacia oleracea; assembly: GCF_020520425.1. Taxonomy (NCBI): domain Eukaryota; kingdom Viridiplantae; phylum Streptophyta; class Magnoliopsida; order Caryophyllales; family Amaranthaceae; genus Spinacia; species Spinacia oleracea. The sequence continues at coordinate 65,840,814 of NC_079490.1, read as the reverse complement.
GACCAACTAGAATCGCCCTTAAGGTACTTAAGATTTTCGGCTAATATGGGCAATATTGTGACTGAATTTTGCTCTCAAAATGTCACTCTGAATACTTAAAAACTCGTCCATAAATTGTGAACCTGGGCACATATTTATAGGGCTATGGAAAGGGATTTAGAATCCTATTAGGATACTAATTAGTTTAATTAGAATTTTATTAAATCTCTTTTAAACTAATTCTATCTATTAGGATTAGGAATAAATCATAGAACGAATTCCATTAGGTTTAGGATTCGTATTGAACACAAACGTTGCACGACCACGAGCATGCCACACAGCTCACGCAAGCCTTGTGGCCCACGCGAGCAGCGCAACTCGCAGCCCATGTGCGCGCGCCTTGGCCTGCTGGGCCTGGCCTTGCGCTAGGCCTGGCGTGGCCTTGGCTACATTGTGTTGGTGCGCGGGGTTGCTGGACGCGGGCCTGGCTTCGTGCTGGGCCTTCGTCTAGCAAGTCTCGTCCGATGCTAATTCGTACGACGCGCTTCCGATTAATTTCCGGATTCCGGAATTCATTTCCGATACGATCAATATTTAATATTTCCGATTCCGGAATTAATTTCCGTTTCGAACAAATATTTAATATTTCCGTTTCCGGAATTATTTTCCGATTCCAATAATATTTCCGATTCCGACAATATTTCCGTTTCCAGCAATATTTCCATTTCCGATAATATTTTCCGATACGTACCATGTTACCGTTTCCGGCAACATCTACGACTTGGATAATATTTATATTTCCGATACGATCCATATTTTCGTTTCCGACAATATCATCGTTTCCGGAATATTCATCCAATAACTGCTTTTATAGCCTCCTTTTACGGTGCGACGTTTAGCTAGTATCAAAGCGAACTAATTCTCAAACGAGCAGACATAATCGCTCATGTTCTGAGGAACGGTTTCTAATCACCATTAATGAGAACTACCTATGACATGACTTTAATCTCTTAAAGTGTTCTCATGGTCAATCCGATACAAGATCCAATAAGTATATATGCAAAAGATTCTAACATCCAGTCACTCTAGTTCAAGAAACAGAACTAAGTAATCTACTTGCAATCTAATCTTCATTAGTCATTGGTCGTCCACCTTTCAATGACCTGGATTAGGGATCTTTTGTGACTTCAATATTCAAGTTCACTTATGGGTGTTTCTTTGTCGAATCATCCATCTTGACATCCCATTTGAATAATTTGAATCACATGGACTTATCATTTAATTCTAAACCACAATTAAATGAATATGAAATAAATAAATTTCATCAATATGAAATGGTTAAACCAATTATTTTAAACATAGATCTAACAGATGTTCTAAAACAATACTTAGAAAATCAAAGCCATCCTCCAACATGCTTGATTCCCATGGTTGCTACATGTGCGTTGTGTTTCACTTGTGGCAACGGTTTAGTCAATGGATCCGCGACGTTGTCGTCAGTTCCAACCTTGCAAATCTGGATTTCCTTTCTTTCAAAGATCTCTCGAAGTATATGAAATCGCCGCCGTACGTGCTTGGACTTCTGGTGGCTCCTAGGCTCCTTTGCCTGGGCAATGGCTCCGCTATTGTCGCAATACAAAGCCATTGGTCCTTTAATGGAGGGCACAACACCAAGTTCTTCGATGAACTTCCGAATCCAAACAGCTTCCTTTGCTGCTTATGAGGCAGCAATGTACTCGGCTTCAGTTGTAGAATCCGCAACAGTGCTTTGCTTAGCACTTTTCCAGCTTACTGCTCCGCCGTTGAGGCAGAACACAAACCCAGACTGTGATCTGAAATCATCTCTGTCGGTTTGAAAGCTTGCGTCCGTATAGCCCTTAACAATCAACTCATCTGTACCACCATAAACCAGAAACTGATCCTTAGTCCTTTTCAGGTACTTTAGGATGTTCTTGGCAGCAGTCCAATGCACCTCACCTGGTTCTGACTGGTACCTGCTCGTTGCACTGAGTGCGAACGAAACATCCGGCCTTATACAAATCATAGCATACATGATGGCCTTGTACGAATACCGCATTCTTTTAGATGGTCATCAAACTCGTGGCTAAGATATTCACCTCCTCGATCCGATCTTAGAGCTTTGATTTTCTTGCCATGTTGATTATCTACTTCATTTTGAAATTCTCGGAATTTCTCAAACGATTCAGACTTATGCTTCATTAAGTAAATATAGCCATATATACTGAAGTCGTTCGTAAACGTTATGAAATAGCTGTACTCACCTCTAGCTTTCGTACTCATAGGCCCACATACGTCCGTATGTATTAGCCCTAGTAGTTCGCTTGCTCTTTCTCCCGCCTTTGAGAAAGGTTGCTTTGTCATTTTGCCAAGTAAACAAGATTCGCATTGATCAATCTTCTCCAAGTCCAATGATTCTAGAATTCCTTTCCGTTGAAGTAATTCCATGCGCTTTATGTTTATATGGCCTAATCGACAATGCCACAGAAATGTGAGATCCGAATCACCAGTTTAAGCCTTTTTGGTATTTATGTTATAAATGTGTTTGCTCGTATCTAGAACATAAAGACCATTTTATTGTTGTGCTGAACCATAAAACATTCCATTTAAAGAAAAAGAACAACTATTGTCTTTAAATTGAAAACTAAAACCTTTAGAATCCAAACTTGAAACGGAAATGATGTTTCTGGTGATACTAGGAACATAGTAACAGTTTTCTAGTTCCAAAACAAACCCACTAGGCAAAGAAATAAAATAAGATCCTACGGCTAATGCAGCAATCCGTGCTCCATTTCCCACGCGTAGATCCATCTCGCCTTTATCAAGCCTTCTACTTCTCCTTAGTCCCTGTGAATTGGAACATAAGTGTGACCCACAACCAGTATCTAATACCCAAGAAGTAGAATTAGCAAGATTACAATGTATAACATATTTACCTGAAGTAGAAGCAACGTTCCCGTTCTTCTCATCTTCCTTCTTCTTCAAGCAATCCCTCTTCAAATGCCCCTTCTTGCAGTAGAAGCATTCAGAGTCGGCAGGAGAACGAGTTGCCCTTTTCTGTTTACCAGAACTGGCACCGTTGGACTTGGATGAGGGCGAAGCCTTGCCCTTACCCTTCTTGCCCTTATTCTTGCCTAATTTCTTGATGTTCTTGCCCTTACGCACCATAAGCATATCGTGCTTGTTCTCTTGCTTGAGCGTCTTTTCAGCGGTTTTCAGCATACCGTGAAGCTCAGTAAGAGATTTCTCCATGCTGTTCATGTTGTAATTCAACTTGAACTGATCATAGCCATTATGAAGCGAATGGAGAATGATGTCAATAGCCATTTCATTTGAGACGTCAGAATCTAGAGCTCTCATGTTCTCAAAGAGTCCAATCATTTTAAGAACATGTGGGCTCACTGGTTCTCCTTTCTTGAGCTTAGTCTCAAGGATCAACCTCTGAGTCTCGAATCTTTCGATTCTGGCTTGGTCCTGAAACATGTTCTTCAACTCCGAGATGATTTGGTAAGCATCCGAGTTAATGAACGTTTTCTGAAGTTCAGGACTCATGGATGCAAGCATCACACATTTGACATCCCTGTTGGCCTGAAAACAACGATTAAGGGCAGCTTGAGTTACCTCCAGCCAAGCCTCTTCCGGTAACTCTTCCTCAAGGACATATTCTTTTTCCTCATGCATAAGAACTATTTGTAAGTTCCTTTGTTAGTCAAGGAAATTGTTGCCATTCAACTTCTCCTTGTCGAGAATTGAACGCAGATTGAAGGTGTTATTGTTTGCGGCCATTTTGATTACTACAATCGAATAGAATTTGCAATAAATAACCATTCATAAAATTCAATAACTTTGAAATAAAAGCAAAACATGCAATCACTAAAGCTATTAAAACATTTCATTCATGCAAAAAGCAAAAACATGGTCCAAAATGAATGAAACGATTCCAAGACCCCAAAAGTCCTAAATCCTTAAGCAGCTTTAGCATGTCTTAAGTAGTTTAAGATTTTAGGTAAGCAAAACCTATTGCTAGTAATCTCCAAATTACTCTTGGTTAATAAATTAATGCCATAATTTATCCCATTGCCACAACTTAATGCCATTGTTGTTTGAGTTGTAACCACAATCAACGTGCTCCTTTAGGACGCCTTACCACCTAAGTCAACTAAAATAGCACATCTCTTTAGCGTAAACCTACTATCTTAGATCCCTAGATTTTTGTAAGTGTTGATTTGGAAGGCAATTTTTAAACTCAATATTACTTGGACCTAGTTGTTTCTATGTTGGTTCGATTATTTAGTGAACTTAAAACTAATCGATTCATAGGAAACAACCTGTTCATGCAAAGCATACATACATTCACGCATAATATATATATAGAAGTGCATAAATAAATGGTGATCTAGTATGGCCCAAAACATCTTGTCTTCAAGCATCCTTGTTAGCTTGGCATCGTCTTGAATCTTCGTTCAAATGCTAACTTAAAGTTCTAAACTTAGAAATACTTGAAAATAATAAAATTACATCAAAATTTCCGTGGTACGCAGACCATATTTAAAACTTTACATTCAAAGATAGAACGGTACGCAGACCGTATTTAACTATCCTAAATTGGCCATACTAGTCACTTGGAGTACCTGCATTACATAAAATATATATTCTATGCATTCACCCATTCATATGTTAAAACGAATGACCCATATTAATATGCAAGTATTTACGTGAATTAATTAAAATTCACGTTCACATAAACGCGTCCTAAAAGATTAATCAATTTCCAAATTATTAATCCTTAGACTTTATTCTAATTAAAATTGAATTTAATTAAAATAATGCGACCTACGAAAATAATTAAAATAATTATTTCATTTTAATTTCATTTAGTGGCTCCCACTCAAACCAATAATTATTCCGGATAATTAATTACGAAATATTAAATTAAAACTCGCGGCCCGGCCCAAGCAAATAAAATATTAAATTAAATATCCCGTTAGCCCAAATTAATGCAAATATACGAAGCCCAACGAATTAAACGATGTTTAACAAAAAAAGTCCAATTACTTAGTCGGGCTAGGCTTGCGCCCAGCCCCATGCCTTGCGTGAGGCCCAAGAGCGCACGAGCAAGGCTCGCACACCCAGGCCCCATCGCGCGCGCGCACCGCGTCCCTACAGCGTAGCTGCCCCTGCGTGTGTTTTGTGCGTCGTGTGTGTGTTGGACGTCGCAAGGCTTGCGCCTCGCTTCGTCGCCGCCCCGCAAGCAACGCCCGCCTGCCCTTCCTCACCCAGCGCGCACGAGGCACGCAGCGTAGCTGCTCCTGCCCGTGTCGCATGCGGCTCGGTCCAAGCACAATGGCCTCGTATGGCTCGTCGAGCCATACGTCCACCATGCTCATGTTCGTGCCTTTGGTTCGTAATACGGACCAACTTAATTAAAATTAAATTTAATTCACGAACTTGCATTAATTTTATTTTTCAAAAAAAAGTTACGATTTTTATTTTCGAAAAACAACGATTTTTAAAGATTTAATAAACTTGAACGACAATCCAATTTCGTAAAATTAATAAATCAAGGGCTAACAATATTCAAACTTTTATGAACGAACGAATCAACATTAAGGTTTGAACTTTTAATTAATAAAATTTGAAGATTTAAATCGTTCTTTAACAATTAAATTTCAGATTTTTAATAATTTGGTTTAAGTGCAATTAAAATTAACGAAACCATTCAAAATTTTAATCCAATAATTTTTAAATTAGCCACTGACCCATGAAATTATATCCCCTTTCCCAATTAACCGAATTATTAAACCAAAATTAATTAAAATTCATTTAGGGTTTCAAACTTTACGAATTGGGGAAAGGCAAAATTAGGGTTTATACTTATCGAAAAAATCTGACATTTTTACCATATATCAAGAATGAACCCAGCAACATTGTGTCAAAATTTCAAGCAATTCCGAGTAGTTTAGGTCGACCTTTTAATTGAATTACTGTCGGACACTTTTAATTTTTAATGAAAAATTAACAAAAACGCCCAAAAACGATACTTCCAGGCCTGTTTTCGCAATTCTATTCTCATGAGGGTATCTTAGAAAATCGTTTTCCATGAGATTAGGGTTTTGAAAATCGAAAAAGCAAACATTTTTTATTTCGGACCTGATTATTACGCAATTCATCCAATAATTCGTAAAAATTCCCAAAAATCAACAAAAATTCCAAATATTTCGACAGATGCAAACACAATAATAATCATGCTAATTCATGCTTTGAATACATAAGGCTCATGATACCACTGTAGGGGAATACAGTTAAACATAATAACATGTGCGGAACAATCCCCAAAGCCAGGAACATGTATTAAGCACAGATTAAGCAAACTTACATTCGAAGCGTGTTTTCCACAATAATCTGTCAACGAACACGAACAAAGAACTCCACTTGTCGTTCCTCTACTTGGTTAACCGACACGTTCAGATCCGTCTTGATTATCGTAGCTTAGACAATTGATCAAGATACTTTGCTTTTGGGAAAAACTCACTTTGGAGGCACAGTGAGAATTAGGGTTCTCTGTGTGTCTAGGGTTTGAGTAATATGAATTGTGCTAAGTTGGAAATTAGGTTGTAAGGTTATTTACATAACCTTACTAACCGACCAAGCTAAGAGGCAAGAGGCAAGGCCGGCTAGCAAGCCTTGCACGCCAAGTCACACGGACACACTCAGCGAAGGGCCGTGGGCCGCTTGCTGCTGTGTCGTGGTCTCGGCCCGCATGCACACGCACAGCCCTCGCGCCTCATGGGCCTCGCTGCTGTCGTGCATTGCTTGCTCGCCTATGCGCGCGCCGATGGGCCTCGAGTGCTTCGTGCACTCGGCTCGTGGGCCGCTCCTTGTATTCGCGATTAAATATATTTCCGATATATTTATTTATCGTTTCGTATACGACGAATCACCGTCGAACGATACGATTTATTCGTGTCGCCCAACTTACGAATATTCGCGATACGATATACGATTCCGACAAAGGTCGTATCGTATAATACGTTTCCAACTTAAATCCCGAAAAGCTATTAAATGAATTTCCGATTCATTTAATCCGGTGATCTGTTACGTGTCATTGGTGTGACCTTGTAGGTTCTGTCAAGAGTAAGTTGTGAGTTCAATATCCATTAGAACTCACTGATCGGAAGCATTGCTCCAGCTAGCTGTTCCGATCACTTGATCTCACTGAATTAATTGTTCGCAATTAATCTGAACCTTGGTATTAGACTTAATGCACCTTGGGTGAAGGACATATTTCCTTCAGGATAATATTTATATTTCCGATACGATCCATATTTCCGTTTCCTGCAATATCATCGTTTCCAGAGTATTCATTATTGCCTTTGACGATCTTAGCTCCCACTGAAACCAAGATCCGTCGATTCCGAATATCCATAGATGGAGTATTTAATGCCATTAAATACTTGATCCGTTTACGTACTATTTGTGTGACCCTACGGGTTCACTCAAGAGTAAGCTGTGGATTAATATCATTAATTCCAGTAGAACTGAAGCGGCCTCTAGCTAGGCATTCAGCTCACTTGATCTCACTGAATTATTAACTTGTTTATTTAATACTGGACCGCATTTATTAGACTTACCATTAAATGTATACTTGGACCAAGGGCATTATTTCCTTCACCCTCATGGTAGTACGCCGGCGCCGGACGCCGAAGCCTGCGCCTGGCGCAGGTTTCTGCAACAAGGACGAGGCCACCGAGCCATTTATTATTCCGAGTACGCACTCTTTATAGCTTTGGACAGCTAAGTGCTACCTCAATTATTCAAGATTCTAAAGCCGCAAGCCGCGCAATTTCAAGCAGTCCGAGTCAGCGCTTCGGACCGATTTCGGGTCAATCTGTTCAAAATCCAAGCATTCTAGTCCTAGATCGGCGTCCTAAGTCGAGTCTACATATGCATAAGCAAGAGTTGAATATACTTTGACTTGCGCTTTTTCTTACCAAAAAACCTCAGTCAAAGTGGGGGCTTATAGTGGGTATGTACACCCGAAAAAATATGCAAATTTTTTTCAAGAGTCTGCATATGCATAAGCAAGAGTTGAATATACTTTGACTTGCGCTTTCTCTAACCAAAACCTCAGTCAAAGTGGGGGCTTATAGTGGGTATGTACACCCGAAAAAATGGGCAAATTTTTGCAAAATTTTTCATGCATACATATAGCTACAAATTTCAAAAGCACACACAACGCATTCAAAATCCAAAATTTAAACCATATAAAATTCAAATTTTCGACCATACCAAATCAAAAAATTCCAAACTTCACCAAATTCAAGGTCAAAAGCATACAACCATACAAAATTCAAGTTCCAAAACTACAAAATCCATAAAAAAACAATCCATACAAAATCCAACTAAGGCAAGCTAGAACTCGCTACCATGCAGGATCAATCCGAGTCATCATTAGCCGTAATGTCAACCACAGGCTCCTTGTTCCTGTTTCGGCTCCTATAGCGCTCCAGATCCTGATCCAGCTCCGTCCCAGGGGTAGCAGGCTCCTGCTCCGAAATACGAAGAGTACCGGGAGGACGATAGGTTCCCTGCGGAGGGGAAGGATACTGATAAGGATGCGAGAACCCCATGAACTGGCGCTGCATCTCAAAATCCTGGGCCTGACGCACCCGCTCCATCTCCTGCCAATAAGCCCAAGATTATGCACTCCAAGGCTGAGAGCTACTCGCTCCGAAGTAAGGACCAGGGGGTTGCGCAAAAGGCATCAAACTGCCCTGACCTTCGAAAGAATGCCTGGTAGGGTCAGCATATACAAAGGGAATAGCTCCCTTATCAACATAAGAATGCCTCTGATGAGTACTAGTACCAGGACCTAAGCTTGGTCCCGCCTGCCCTAACGAAGTCTCCACCTGGGGCCCCTGTCAACGGAACCTCTGCAACCTCGACGGCGCTCCTATACAAAATTCAAAATTCAAGAATCAGTCATCCATATTCAAGTTTCAAGAATACAAATTTCCCAGTCAATGAATTCACCTCTCTGTCCCGGCCAGTAAGCTTCTGGGTCAGCTTGGCACACTGCCTCTTCAAGGAATCAATTACAAGTATCCAACGACGCACTCTCGCCCGAGGCGCCTGCATACAAAATTCAAAATCAATTTCAAGATACAAGATTACAATCATATTCAAGAAAATACAAAGGTACTTACAGCTGCATAATCCTCCGGTACAGCACCATACGACCTCCGATGTGGAGGAGAAGCTATAGGAACGGTCACCTCCACCTGCTTCTCATCCGAGTTAAAATAGCGGATTACGCTTTCAGCCTAGGGAATATCCTCGGGGCCGATCTCCTCCTCCTACAAGCAGGCATCCGATTATACAAGAATACAAGAATACAAGAATACAAGAATACAAGAGTACCAGATACAAAATTCAAAAGCTCACCGGCAGTACGAAGCGTATAGGTGGAGCAAGTTTCTCCAAAAGTCCCTCATGACTGCCTTTCCTATCTACAACGTTCTCCCCAGAGAGACAAAAAACATTGCCCCCAGCATCCAAATAGAATTGGGCGACTTCTTCATCCTGCGCTAACATGGTCTCCGGTGGGTCCTTAGGGACAAGCCTGCCCCTCGTACTATGCTGAAGGGAAACTCGTTCCCCCAAATACCACATGTGGCGGTACACCCCCAGGAGCAAGACCCGTCGCCCAGACAAGAAGTGGGCATGTGTGGCCGAAACAGGTATAGGCGCCAAAAACACCTACAGAACAGACAACTCATGCAACACTATACAAGTACAAATACAAAAGGACATAACAGTACAAAAGCATACCTCCTCAACAGGCAAAACCCGCAAAGCTCTACGGGAGCTCACCAAAGACATCCTCCTACGCACCACTCCAATCCAAGAGGCAACATACGGGTAAGCCGCAACCCCAGTACGAGTCGGCGCCAAAGTCGGGAAATGCTCGTACATCCAGATCTTCAAAAATACAAGCAAAAGCATCGATCAAATCCTATGTGTACAAGATTCAAGATAAAAACATACAAATAAAAAATACAAAGTACAAGGAGTCCTGAATACCTCCAGCATGCTCCACAAAGCAGCAATGCTCGCTCTCCGGTGAAGTCCGAGAGGCATACTTCATTTCGTACAAAAGGTGGTTGTATGCCAGACCATCCCAATTGAAGCTTGAAACAGCCCTTAAGTCCCTCAAAGCTTCTAGGAAGCCAACCAGCATCCGGCTATTTCTGCTCGGGGCCATCACTCTACTCACAAGAGCCAGGAGGAAGAGCCGAACCCTCTGCTCCGCATATATGTCCGCACCGCGGATCGCGGCCATGATCACCGTCATAGGAGCATGTTTGTCATCAGCCATTAAGTCCCTGACACCGCCCGAATACCACTTCAAATCAGAATAAAAAAATCACGTTCCTCTCAGAGAAGGGAAGGCCCGTGATCATAGCAAACTCGAAATGGGTAATGGTGATCTCCCCCCATGCCATATGAAAAGTGTTGGTGGTATCCCACCACCGCTCCAACAGGGCCTGAAGTCGGGCTTTGACGCCCGTTCTCCCTTGAGCATCCCCCTAGTCTCCGCGTCGTCATAGACAACCGAAAAAACATCATGAAGGTCCTTCAAGGACCAAAAAGTACGCAACGGCTCTCCATCAGCCTACAGAGGAGCGGATCAGTTCAAAATCTATACAAATTCAAAATGCAAAGCACAGTACAAGACTCACCAAACCAGCGCTAGGACGCTGAGCCAAATGAAACTCTGGTCCGAACACAAGATCGGAAGGCCTCCAGCCATCGCCGACAAAGGTAGGCACCCTCCGCGGTACCATGCCTGGCTCCGGCACGTTCATTGCCGCCGCATCGTCATCCGAAGCATCCTCCATGGCAGCTCGAACCGCCGAACACTTGGCAAGCTTTCTCTGGGTGTGACGAGGCATACTAAGTCATTCAAAATACAAAGATATCAACATACAAGATTGGGGGCTATTGTAACAACCCAGAAATTTAACTATATAAATATAAGAAATAAAAGTCTTTATTAAAAAGGACAGTGGCGAAGACACCGTCTTCTAGGAATGTCATTATCAAAACAAATGGTTTAACTATGTGAATCATTAAAAGAAAATAAGGAATTTAAAGAAAACTATCCAATTAGGGTTCCTAATTTATTTAAACTCGCTTCACAACCCGAGCCCAAAATCCAAAGAAAGCCCAACATCATTCACCTGAAATATTGAACAACAATCCACAATCAGTGGGGAGCAACTAGTAGCTCTCCCAGTCCAAGGTTAACCAAACAAATATAATCATTAAGAATCATAGAATAAAATAAATAGGACAATAGACAAATAGTAAACAAGGACAAATGCTTATACTCACAATAACATGACTCCCAAGATATTCATACCTATAATTATTAAGATAAATATCATGAAAAGAGAAAATTAACTATTCATAAGAATACATAGTTAAACTAGTCTAAAGATAAACACATTAAGTAGAGGTAAGAACAAGCGCCTGTAAATTCACAATTTACATCGTAATGGAGTAAAGTTAGGGATACGCCCTTCGGACCATGCCGTCCTAGTCTAAGTATGGCCACACTCTCAAACCTAGCTCACAGATCATGCCACCCGTGAGTAAACCCATTGGACCATGCCGTCCGGGTAAATTCTAGAATTTGAACGACAACTCTAACCAAACGAACTCCGGATCATGCCACCCGAGAGTATCCCATTGGACCATGCCGTCCGGGCTTGGCGTGCTCATCTCCGGGGACCATGCCGTCCCTACGGATACCTTAGCCTCTAGAAATAAAATAATTAAATCGAATAAATCGATAAATTAAAGCAATCATACAAGAAACTCAACATTGGAAATTTGGAGTAACCGTAGACTTAAACTCCAGGATTTCATCTCCCATATAAATAAATTCGAATTTATTAGAGATCCGGGACCATGCCGTCCCTAAGAATAGTTACAAGATCATACATATAATTCTATAGAGTAAACTAATAGTACTATTCATATCAAGGGAAGAATTATTGTAATACAAATTAATATACATATAAGCTGACAAAGTTGACCAATTAAATCTTGGAAATGAAAATAAGTTACTACTTCGTATTACTATACAAAAGAAACTCAAAACCAATAGCACATGACCCTATACATCAAGATCACAAACGAATTGAAATAAGAAAGATGAGCAAAACGTTGACTTCGATCAACTTATAAATTGCAGGAATACATCCCTTTGGGAATGTATAATACTCAATGTTACCCATCCTTACGCACCCTTAATTCCAATCCTGGCATAAGCATTACACAAGCAACTCAACGTAAACACTCGGTGCATAGTAGGTAATAACAAGGCCTCAACGACAAGTTGTCCCATAAGCTCATGCCAGCTCCTGTAGATACAAAACATGGCATCCCCAAAAAACCACTCACGCCATAATAGCACCCTAGCCACACTAATTACACCACAACATAATCCCAACATAAAATCTCAAGGAAAACAAAACGACCTGAATCAAAACGTCAAATACTAGATCATATAAACAACATATGGCATAATATAATACAAGTTAACCTAAGCATGATACTAAAATCATATAGTTGTATAACACACATTTTATTCTAATCCTCATATCAAAACATTTATAAGATCAACCAAAAACTAGGAAAAACCGCTAGTTACCTCGATCGTCATAAGAGTGCTTATTTTACATGATAGAATTACGCTTAGCGATCAAACTCAAAAACTCCATTTGATCTCCACTCCTCTTCTATCGTGCCCAGTATTGACATCGTCGTTACAGCATCCTTGTGAGGAACGTCATCAAAATAAACCCGGGACAAAAACTATATATGGTACATCGCATAAACTGCTCATTGGAGTAATAAGGTAAGAAAGGGAAAGAGATATATTATAGAATATGTTTGCTGTAGTTTTTAGTCCAATGAATCAATTATAAGATTAAATAGAAAGTAGGAACATAGGGTATTACGGGGTACAGAGAAGAGGAAAAGATAATCAAGCGTTAAGAAGCAACGGATTTACGAAAACCTTAGCGTGCCTCAAATAAAATGAAACGGCACAAAGATGAACTGTTCATCTTACGAATAGGAAATATTCATTTTGAGAATAGGAGTAACCATCCATCCTAGGATAGGAAAAGTTATGTTATAATTAATTATCATAATAATATAATAAAGAGGAAAGTCTAGGAAAATAAAACATTAACAAACTAAGCTTAATACAATAATAATGAAAATATCTACGGAAACTAAATGCAAACAACTTACATAATATAGTTTAAGAAGACAAAGACAATCTAATAATTATAATCATTATAGGATTGGTCTGAAAATACATAGCTAATAAAGTAAAACGACAGTAATAAAACCGGTCATAAAATAGATGTTTTAAAGCGTAAATTACAATATAAAAATAGGTATCGAAATTACGTATAAACAATCTAGTTTTATTAACAAATATTTTTAACCATATAATATAATATTATATTTATAAAGGACCAAAAATATGGGGTGTTACAGCTATCTTATACTAGCCTGTACAAAAGTCAAAATTCTAGAAATCCCCATTGACAATGCAAATTCAGCCAGGGACCTTTACTTCAACATACAAATTCTACACCAACGCCTAGACTATCCATGCCGAAGCAGGTATACAACTTCTACACCAACGCCTATGCTATCCAGGCCGAAGCAGGTATACAAGTTTTACGCCCAACATCTAGGCATCCTAGCCTACTCTCCCACGAGACCCAACAAGGTCACCAGTGAGACCACTATCTACAAATACCAAGTAAAAGTTCAAGGAAAATTTCAAAATTCTACAAGTTCCCAATGAGCAAATTCTACATAAATTCAAATTCTACAAGTTCCAACAGTTCAAGTTCAAGTGGCTATCAAACAATTTTCTACAAAATCCAAGAAGCCTACTATCATACAAGCATCATATCAACAGGCATTTCAAAGTACAAAAATCAAAGCTACATGCAATCCTAGAGATTATTTCATAAGCAAAACATGAAATACTTACATAGACAAGGCAAGAACAACAAGATCAAGGGGAGAGTATTTCAACCTTCGAGAGAGAAACAAAGCAAGAGAATGCAAGTGTTTGCTCTCCAAAATGGCACGGCAAAGGGGGGCTTTTATAGCCCAACCCCGCGTCAAACGCTGAGCCTTGCGCCGGGCGCCGAGCTGCTGAATGCGCGAAATCTTTAGCGCACGGTCCTCCGTGCTGATTGCACATTCTTTGCTGCTAGGGTTTTCTGCACCAGGCATCAAACATCAAATCATCCCACCCTCCGAAATTACAGGTATATACTTGTGTCTCCAAGCACAAACAGATGAATATCTAAAGAATATGAAGTCCAAAAAATACAAGAATTCAGGCGTTCGACTCCAAACGGACCCAAGCTCCAGGAAAGTCAGCCAAAATTTCAAAATTCAAGAGCCAATAAAAAGCTCTTCTCCCCAGCAAAGCACATCCCCAACGGATTAATTCCGGGTATTCAAAATTCAAGATTCAAAAATCCAAGATTCAAAATTTTCGATGCCAAGCTCCGTCCTAAACCAAAGGCGGAAGAGCAGTACAAGTACAAACCAGAGTCGTCACACCCATAGGGAGGTAGACACTGCCTTTTTCTAACGCTTGTTTTGTGTAGGTACCGGCGTACAAAGAATGGTCTTGATTGCAGAACATCTTGATCATTCTCCGTCCCGAGTCGAAAACTTTTACTTGCGCTTTCCTCACCGGACGCTCAGTCAAAGTGGGGGCTTCTGTAGACACCTAAATTGTGTCTGCCCATTGGGATGATGACGATACCATTATCCTTGCTAGGTGGTTGGAACAACTCCGTGTGAAAGTCCCAATTGCTAGAATTTATTCTAAAATCCAAGAGCCAAAGTCCAAACCCCAAGGTCGTTCCCATTCCGGAACTCGGTACAAAATTCAATTTCCGAAAACCAATTTCAAAATCCAAGTACAATCTCACCCAATGGACCACTCCATTGGTTTTACAAGGCCTTTTCTAGTCAAAATGACACTAAGCAATCCAAATTCGGGCGCCGACCCACAAAACCGAGCAAGTCGGGCCTCGTCCCGTAAAGCCGAATTCAAAAACCGGAAACGGCTAGTTTTTAGTCGCAAGCTTCCTTAATCCCCAAGCAAGACTACGTGTCAAACAACGTACAAAGCGTACAAAGGTTCGCCCACTACAAGACAAACACAAGTACGGCATCTTCGTCCTTGTTTGGCAGCTTCTGTGCCACGTCAGCTGCGCCTGGGCGCAGCTGCTGCGCTGGACTCTGGCGTTTAGCCCTTCATTTTACTATTTAAACCCCTAATTTTCAGCATTTTAGGGGAGGCAATACACAATCAGAACGTCGTAACACAAAAATTGCTCCTCAAAATTCAAAATACAAACTCTTCAAAAACATCATACAAATCTCAAAACTCTAAGCAATTGGGAGCTCCAAGAGGAATTCTAGCGTAAACCTAACTAGGTATTTTCGAATCCCAATCCTAATCTACAATGCTTCTATGATTTCTATTTCAAAATGATCAGCAAGGTTGGCACTTTTATTCTTAAATGTGTCACTTGCAACAATCACATACTCTTACAAAACCAACACTTTCTATGATACAAATACAAAGTTTCAAGATTAAATGGTGTTTAAGGTTGTTTGTAATCACCTCCTTAAACTAGAATCATCTTCAAACCATCAAGTAATCAAAAGGTGAGGCCTTTTCAATGTTAAAAGGTCTAATCTTTGAGATTCAAGACTCCATTTTTCAATATACAAGTTCAAGTTTCCAAATTTCAAGATTCGATGATGTTTAAGGTTTTTTGTAATCACTTCCTTAAACTAGAATCATTTCAATACTTGGGGCATATCAAAGATGAAATCTTTTCAACATTAAAAGATCTATTCTTTGAGATTCAAGACTCCTTATTTCAATATAAAAGCTCAATGTTCAAGATTCAATATTTCAAGTTCAATTACTATGTTCAAAATCTCAGACACTTTGGGTTGAGCAACTTGACCAAAGTTTAGATTTTTAGACTTGAATCCGTGTCGGACGCACTTATTCTTATGAAGTCGTTTGGCGTTCGGATCTCAAATTCAATAGTACAATTTCAATACCGCACCTTTCGATTATGCACTTCAATATTGCAATTTCAATAATACCTTTAAATATTACACCTTTCAATTCCGCACTTTCTATTTATGCAACTTTACTTGCCTAGTCCTTTTAGGCAATGTGGTTTCCCACCTAATCCCTTTCTAGGTGGTGATGTATTTTACTAATTACGCACTTATTTTCTATTGTGATGTTGCTTTACTTGTTTATCGCTTTCATCACCTCACATGCTAAATACAAAATACAAGTTACACCAAGCTTAACAAAGATAATTTTTTGGACAAACCGGCCTTAGGTTCCCTTGAATTAACTTTAAAGAGAAGTGGTCACAATACAAAAGTAGAAATTATATTTGTGCAAGTTCTAAATTCAAACCCACATAGTGTCATGACTAGGGTATTTTCGAAAATATTTTGTGCCATGCATTTGAATATATTTCTAAGGTTCGCGGAATAAGCATCTCGTTCCCTTGTCCGGATCTCATCCATCCGTTTCTAAGATTCAATGTCTTATCCTAATACAGTCATTTTTTGTCTTTCCAAACTAGACCCTTAAAAATATTTGGTGGCGACTCCTTCGAAATCCAAAATTACAAAAAGCCTTCCGTAGGGGAAAATTACAAATAGGGCGGAAGAAAAACCCCCCTACAACTAGGAAACAACATATAAACCAAACAAGACTTATATTTGACTCCAAGTCCGTTCCGTATTCTTGTCGACTTAACTAAGTTGTGTTTATTTCCTAACAATTACTACGGAGTACTATTGGTGTTATCAATAATGACTTGATGTGGTTCAACAACCTCAACGTTACACTCAGAAGCTCTAACCTGCCTTTATGGGCTATGGTGGGCCAAGCAAGCAAGAATTGATAAGGTTACTGTTTCGGTATGAATACAGGGGAACATTGATTAACAAGTCATCCGGTTGAGATGACGAGAGAGTTTCAAGAGTCTTCTTCCTATGCCGGAGTCAGGCAGAGGTTCTGGGCTCAAGTTCAAGAATTAGGTTTGGGGTTTATTGATTGTGTCCCTTTTGATGTGTATCCGGGCCGTATAGATAGGAATATAGGATAGAAACCCTTATTTGGTTCCTTGGTCAACACGAACTCTTTGCCCCGCCGACTTTTGTTGGGTTTAGGATTCCATCCATTCGGCGAAGTATAATTGGACGATCTTAATGACTACGGGCCGACAGACCCTTGCGGGCCGTCCCCCAGTAGGTCATCCCTAATATTCGTATCTTACTCAGGTTAATGTCCGCCCGGCCTATTGCGTGTGGCCCATGTGTCGACGTGTCGTGAGCCGTTTTATATTCCCAAAAAACTTGGCCCCGAGTCCCATATAATTTAGTAAGTTACAAAATTTATGCGCTAAGTGCAATAATAAGATACTCTTTCTTTATCACCGTTTTCGTATCCCTATGTAAGGTCGCTTTGGTACTTTCCAATAGTAAAAATATTTGACAAAATATCCACGTATAAAAAGTATGCACAACAGTATTGTGCATTTTGACATACTTTACTTGTTTGGCTTTGTGGACAAGTCAAATAACATTGATTGCATTTGCTTTCCCCATTTAATAACTCCAGCATGTTTCTGAAAAGTAGGAGAAGATTTGACCATTCTTCTTTTATTTTTCTTTATTCTTTTCTCTCTTCCTCTTTCTTTTTCTCTTTTTTTAAAAAAAAATACCCATGGGGAGGCTCTCCTGGTGGTCGGTCGGCTGGCTTAGCGTGGTGACCGGCCGGCTGGCTGGGCGTGGTGGTCGGCTGGCTAGCTGGGCATGTCCAGAAGCCTGCTGGCTGGGCTTGATGGTCGGTCGGCCGGTTGGTTGGATGTCGTGGCTGGCCAGCTGGGTGTGGTGGCCATCTCGCTAGCGACGACGTGGCCAATTTCCTACCTCCGGCAGCCGTGAGGGCCGATCGGCTGGGACAGCCGACTGTCATCGCCGGCGGCGGCTGGCTGGCATGCTTCTCTCCCTTTTTTCTTTTCTTTTCTTTTTTTTTCGGTCGGTTGGTTGGATGTGAGGGCCGCCCTGCTCGGTCGACCAGTGGATGTACTGGTGGTGGTCGGCTGGCCCCCACCGTCGGTGGTGGTGATCGACTTTTTTTTTCCTTTTCCGGCCGGTTGGTTGGATGTCGTGGCCAGCTGGCCGCCACCGTCGGTGATGGTGGTCGACTTTTTTTTTTTACCGGCCGGTTGTTTGGATGTCGTGGTCGCCTTGCTCGGTCGTCCGGTGGCTGTACCGGTGGTGGTCGGCTTGCCGCCGCCGTCGGTGTGGTGATCGACTTTTTTTTCCGGCCGGTTGGTTGGATGTCGTGGCCGACCTGCTCGGTCGGCTAGTGGCTGTACCGGTGGTTGTGGTCGACTTTTGTTTTCCGGCCGGTTGGTTGGATGTCGTGGCCGCCCTGCTCGGTCGGCTAGTGGTTGTACCGGTGGTGGTCGGCTGGCCGCCGACGTCGGTTGTGGTGGTCGACTTCTTTTTGTTTTTTGTTTTTTTTTTTTTCATGTACATTCATGTAGGGGTCGTACTTGTAATTCCCTTTTCGACCGTCCTACGTCATTTTTCGACGGTCTTGTGAAGTTTTCCGTTGTTCTTCCCGCCGTTTTCGAGCGACTTTCCGGGCGCCCTCCGACGAGTTCCGTCCGTTCACCGGCGAATTTTCCGTCAACTTTCGACTATTTCCGGTCACTTTTAAGACGTCCTCCAGTTACCTTCCGGCAGTTATCCATCTGATTCCGGTGAGCTCGAGCTAAATTTTTGAGGTATCCATATTTAGGTTGTGATTCATCATTATTTATTTTAATGTCCGACGATCATCATTATTTATTTTAATGTCCGACGACCCTTCCTTTAGTGTTCTGCGTCGGTGTGGACGCTTGGATAATGTGTCGTCGAGTGCGGCGCATCCTCCCTGTCGACGCCGACGTCGACCTGTGGGAACGTCGGAGGTGAAAAGCAAGAATATGGAGAGACATAATCACTTAGGTCAACATTTCATAGATGAGACTTTGCATGATGTGTATATGGGTCGAATATAGGTGGTCAACCCATTATTGTGATGCCTCTACGGTCTTGTGCTTTTAACCCCTCTAGCTCGTCTCGTCAACCTAGTTGTATCGGACTTTCGGATGATGAGACGGATGAATGTGCGGTAGCTAGGAAGAGTGTATGGCTTGACCAAGTCTGTTGTTTTGTGCTAGCTGGTCGGCTTTATTTACAACATTTGTAGAGGCGGCCGCAAGATCGTAGTTTTATTTTTCTTACTAGAGGCTCGCGAAACTGTGTGTGAAGCCTTTTAATTTGTATTAACTTTTACCTTTTGGAATTCTATGTCAGTTCGTATTTCTTTCGGGCACCAACTTTGTGAATTTCTAAATATGATGGTTGGGTGCACTCTAGGTTTGTGTTTTGCCCTAGAGTGCTACCTCTAGTAAATTTGAGCCTTGTATAGGCTTTTGCTTCCTTTCCGTGACCTATATGACTTTCCGCTTTAGCGAATGATTCTTCGGGGTAAGCAGGGTTAGGATAGCTTTCATGCTTTCGTGATTCTAGCGAGCATGGGATATATGCAACATTTGTGCCTACTCCCCCTTTGACCTTCTCGGCTGCTACCCTTTGTGTGTATGTTTTAGCTCGATCTTTCCTTTAAGAGTTTCGAGTGGCATCATATATATGTCGCGTTTGTTTCATAATGGGATGAATCATCTTCGTAGTATACGGTTTATGGTAAGGGTT
The DNA here is from genome assembly GCF_020520425.1 of Spinacia oleracea. Taxonomy (NCBI): domain Eukaryota; kingdom Viridiplantae; phylum Streptophyta; class Magnoliopsida; order Caryophyllales; family Amaranthaceae; genus Spinacia; species Spinacia oleracea. The sequence goes on along the minus strand of NC_079490.1, from coordinate 65,820,876 downwards.
TATACTTAAGCGTATACGTTCGAAGTTTAATGGTTTACGGTATGAGAGTTACAGTAAACAATACTCCGAACACGAGACTAGTTCTACTACTCCCTCCGTCCCTTAATACTCGCACCGGTTTGACCGGTGCGGAGTTTAAGACATTTAAATTGACTTATTAATTTAATGGGTGTTAGTTGATAGTGGGGTATTTTTTTAATATAGTTAGTGGGAAATGTGTAAGGGATGGGAAGTGGTGAGTGGGGGTGTGGATTTTTAAATGATTTTTTGTAGGGAGTAGGGGTGTAGGTGGGGTAGTAGGTAAGTGTAAGAAATAATATAATATTGGTAAAGATTTCCATTTATAGAAGCGATGCAAGTATTAAGGGACGGCCCGAAAAGGAAAGTGTTGCGAGTATTAAGGGACAGAGGGAATATTAATTTACGATCGAGAAAACGAGACTTGAGACATGTACAAATATAATACTCCGTAATTACTCTAGTATCACTTTTGGACATAATATTTTGATATAAGATAGTTAGAATAGAAAATTGCCTATGACTTTGGACATTTGCTTAGTTACTTATCAATTTTTATCTGATAAGTTATATTCCATGTCAAAATGGAATTCTTGAATTTTTGAAGATAGGACTTTTAAATCTATTTTACCATGTGCTAATGTTGGTTTTATTTCCATTATTTTCTTATCATTTGTTAAATGATCTTATTTATATGAGCCAAAAAGAAGATAAGAATTACGAAACTAACATATCATTATTCTATGTTTTTTTTACAATGACACTATCATAATACTGAAACTTTTTCCCTATAACACAAAAGAGTATAAATTAATAAAAGGAAAATAATAATAATAATAATAATAAATTAAATAATTATAATATGAAAAAGTAAAAGGAACTTATATCAAAACTAATTGGTAAACTTTAGTTGTGTTTCGGTTCGGGTCGGTTTTAGATTTTCGGGTTGGATCGGTTCGAGTTGATTTAAAATTTACAGTTATTTTCGGTTCGGTTTATTTCGGTTTCGGGTACTTCGGTTTGGGTCGTTCTAGTATCGGGTCATTTCAGGTCAAATCTCTTCCGGGTCGGTTTCGGTTTCGGGTCGGGTCTATTCGGTGTTCGGGTTAATTTCGGGTCGTTGTTTCAGATCAATTTCGGGTTACAGATCGGGTCAATCGGGTCGGTTTTTCGGGTCCGGGTCAGTTTTTCCAGGTCTAGGGATGATACACAATGGTCTAAATGCATAATTGAAAATAATGTGGAACAAGAGATTTGCAAGTATATTAAAAAACCTCTTACTACATGGAGGATAGAGGGCGAAAACTGTGCTGAAAATGGAAATACCCTCTTCAAGTGAAGATTAGAGTCACACACAAAATTGTTTTTGCTTCCCCTTAAGCCGCACTATGTATGGCCCAGGGTCTTATTCAAAAATAAATAAAGGGACACTAAGACTGTAAATGATACAATGAGTTGGATCTTTGACGAAGTATTTCTTAAGGACATCTGTGTTCCATTGACTTGTCATCTTTGATCCATCTAACCTTTGTAGTTTGTATGTGCTCGGCTGCATCTCCTCGCAGATCAAGTACGGTCCCTCCCAATTTGAAGAGAGATTCCCGTTAATCTTTGCCTTCTCGACTACAGTTGCTTTCCTAAGCACTAGGTTCCCAACCTTCAGGTGTCTTCGAAGTTCGGAGGTTCCTCCTAGTTATCTTCTTGCCTTTCCCTCTGATTTCGGTTTTGAGCCTTGTATTGCTTGAAGTAGCCTCGCCGAATCAGGTCTTCCACATTGTTTTTGAGATCTCCACACTCGTCTGTCATGTGGTCGTAGTCATCATGAAAGTCGCAACATTTTGACTGATCCCGATTTTTGAAGTGCATCTTCACAGGGCGTTGCCATTTGTCATCAGTGTTGTTCATGGAAAATATTTGTCATCAAGGGACGAGTAAAGGTGTGTAACTGTCATACTTATCTTTCTTTTTATCTTTTCGTTCGTCGCTCTCATAGTTTTCTCGGTTGTTTTTTCTTCTTTGACTACCCTTCTCCCTTTTGTCGTCCTTCCTGGAGTTGTTGATTGGCGTGCCATCCGGCGTCGTGCCTGGACCTTTCCTTTCTTGGAGGTGATCGGCCAATTGATGATCGAGTGGGAGAGCGTGTTAGGTTATGATACATATGACAAAACATAAATCATGCGGAAAACCGTAATGCCAGGAAACATATTATTTACACATAATCATTTAGCATAATTCAGATGCATACTGAAGGAAATAATGCCCTTGGTCCAAGTATGCATTCTATGTTAAGTCTAATAAATGCGGTTCAGTATTAATTAACAAGTTAATAATTCAGTGAGATCAAGTGAGCTGAATGCCTAACTAGAGGCCGCTTCAGTTCAAGTGGAATTAATGATATTAATCCACAGCTTACTCTTGACTGAACCCGTAGGGTCACACAAATAGTACGTAAACGGATCAAGTATTTAATGGCATTAAATACTCCATCTATGAATATTCGGAATCGACGGATCTTGGTTTCAGTGGGAGCTGAGATCGTCACAGGCAAGAAATGAATACTCCGGAAACGATGATATTGCCGGAAACGGAAATATGGATCGTATCGGAAATATAAATATTATCCAAGTCGTAGATGTTGCCGGAAACGGAAACATGGTACGTATCGGAAAATATTATCGGAAATGGAAATATTGCCAGAATCGGAAATATTGCCGGAAACGGAAATATTGTCAGAATCGGAAATATTACCGGAATCGGAAAATAATTCCGGAAACGGAAATATTAAATATTTGTTCGAAACGGAAATTAATTCCGGAATCGGAAATATTAAATATTGTTCGTATCGGAAATGAATTCCGGAATCGGAAAATTTAATCGGAAGCGCATCGTACGAATAAGCATCGGACGAGGCCTGCCGGACGAGGCCCAGCACGAAGCCAGGCCATCGCCCAGCAAGCCAAGCGCGCCGCACAAACAGCCACGCCAGGCCCAGCGCAAGGCCAGGCCCAGCAGGCTGCGCAGCGCGCACAGCACGCGCAGCGCGCAGCGCGCGCGGGCGCTGCGTGGGCTGCTGCTCGCGCGCACGCATGGGGGCCCATCGTGGCTGCCGTGCGTGTGTGTGCAAGTGTTTGTGTTCGTGCACGTTTCCTAAAACATGCAGAGTTCGGTTAATGATTAAATTCCTAATTCTATTTGATAAATTAATTAAATTAGAGTTCTTGTAGGATTCTAGGTTTAATTAATTTGTATCTGAATAGGATTTCGATTCCCTTTCCATACCCCTATAAATATGAGGCTAGGGCTCACAATTTATAACAAGTTTCAAAGTATTCAAAAAGTGAGTTTTTGAGAGAAAACTAAAACACACATCTTGCTCATAAAAGTGCCGAAATTTTCTAGTACCTTAAGGGCGATTCTAGTTGGTCAATCTTAAGGCGGATCCGGACGTGCTGTGGACTATCTACGGAGGGACGACAATTGGAGTCCTAAAGACTTGTTCTTGTTCGGTTCGGGCGCATCTAGGGAGGGCACGCAACAAAGAGTATGCATCTAAATTATGCTATATGATTATGTGTAAATAATATGTTGTCCTGGGTTAATGGTTGTTTCCGCATGATCTATGTAATGTCATATGTATCATAACCTAACAGTGGTATCACGAGCCCCTTATTATTTTCATAATCTAAATTGCATGAACATGGTTAAATATTACAAATTTGCAAGAATTAAAAGGGGTGATTAATTTTCGTAATTGTTAATTAATTGCAAATTGCGTTTATTTAATTATACGTACGCAGTTTTTCGGCAGTTTCTTCGTTACTCATCCGAATTGAGTGATTTTTGTGTCAATTCCGCATGTAAAAGGCATTCTAAAATTTTGACAAAAATAGTATTTTTCTGCCGAACCCAGAATTCTCAAATTCGAAGCGTAACTATGACTTTTCGAAGGTTTTAGTTTTTCGAATGCAAAATTTCGTAAATTTAAGATGTTAAATTAAATATTTGCGATTCTTGTTGATAAATCTTGAATTTTTGATTGACCTACTGCATATGTTTAACAAGTTTGAATGCCTAGTCTTGTTAATTATGCAATCTAATTTGTAATTATGATTAATTTGTTGAAAATTAGAATAATTTAGAATAAATTTGATTTTCATAATTAATTATAATTTAATTAGAAACCTATGATTAAAAATCACCATAAAAATTGTAAATTTATGATAAATTTTAAATTTTTATGACCTAGACTTGAATCCATAACAATCGGAAATCAATTGGATAATAAATTTTCGATTTTTTCGCCCTAAAATTATGAAATTAATATTATTTATTAATTTGTCATTAATTTTAAATATAAATTTTAAATTTTTATGCGATTCGTTCATAAAACTTGCACGCACGAAGCAATGGACGCTTCGTGTTACCCTTAAGGGGTGTTGTATAATGCGGGCATGCGACGACGAGCAAGGGAGCTCGTCGCCCGTGCGGCACGAATGCAATGAGCAAGGGCGTAGTGCACGAGCACAAGGCAGCAGCCCTGCCTTGTGTCGTGTGCCACGAGCAATGGACGAATGGGCATGGGCGAAGGGCGAGCCAAGGCAGTCGCGTGTGGGCAGCAAGCGAGCTGCGCCACAACGCTCGCTGCCTCGCACAAGAGCGCGCAGCCTCGCGCGCAGCGAGCGCAAGCTCGCGTGCCACGAGCGCTGCGCCCAGCATTGCTCGCGCGCACAACGAGCGAGGACTCGCGCGCCCAGCGAGCGATGTCGCGCGCCCAGCGAGCGATGTCGCGCGCGCACTGCGAGCGATAGCTCGCGTGCGATGAGCGCTGGCGCGCGCAGCGAGCACCAATGTGTGCGGAGGCTTGCGATGGGGATGCAGCAGCTATGCGACGAGCGCATGGGCTGCGCGCACATGGCCAGCAATGGCTGTGTGCGTGCGGCCCATGGGCGTGCAACGCGTAGGGTGTTTGCGTTACGATTAAAGATCGTTTTTGAATGTTTAATTTGAGAATTTCAGTTCACGTAATTTTAATTAATTTTAAAATTACTAATTTAAATTATTTTCTTGGATTTTAATTTTGAATATTGTAATTATAATAAATGTTATTTATTCTAATTATTTTACTAAAATTAAAATCATGAATTAATTTAAATACGACTGAAATTAAATTAAACTTTTGGATTCAATTATAAATTGATATGAGCTTTAAATTTTAATTAAATTTGTATGTTTCCGGTTGGACTAGAAATACATTTTTATGTTTAAAATTAGTAAAGCATATAAATTTATTGGTTTAAGTGGGAGCGTTTTTTTGGTCATAAACTCTTGATTAGGTCTACAAATCCTTAAGGTTAAAACAACTTGATTAGAATTAATAAGGACTGAATAATTGGTAGATTATTGGTGCCCTTGATTAATTGCTGCAAATGTTTACGTGATGCATAATGTGTTTTACTAACCAGCTATGTGGGCCATTCATGATAATGAATGGGTGAATGGTATATATGTTGTATATGTACTGTTTTGCAGGTTATGAAGTGACTAGTATGGCCCAAATAGGATAGAAAATATGGTCTGCGTACCATTAATTTGAATGTAATTGGTCTAAAGTACCAAAGTTATTTTTCAATTCAAATATGGTCTGCGAACCATCAAATAGTTGTAATTAGTTATAGCTTATCCTATTTGAAGAAAATGGTGCCTCCCACGGAGATTTTCAAGACGGACTTTGAAGTCAAAGCTTCAAGATGAAGTCGGGCCATACTAGATCACATTTATCTTATGCATGTTTAAGTTATTTATTGCTTTTAAATATGTCTTAAAATGCATGAGATCAAAAGCTTGATTATGTTGCATGATTAAGGATTTTAGTTCACTTAAAATCTAACCAACATAGTAAGAGCCTTAAGTTCCAAACTTAAAAATTGAGTTAAAAGGTGCCATGCCAAAATATACACTTGCTTGGATATCCTTTACATCAATCTAGTAATAGTTTTCGCTCAGCGAGGTGTTACTTATTGGTCCTAAAGGGGCAAGGTACACAAATAATTGTGAGTACATGTTAGTTTTGGTGAAACTCAACGATATAAGTAAGGAGTCCTTTTATGTCGTGGCAAATTCGATAGGTTTACCTAATAAGTTCTTAGACGTACCTATCAACCAAGAATAGTTTCTAGACTATTAGCAAAAGGCTTTTGCTTACCTAAGATGTTCTAGGATTAAGTCGACAAACTGTGCTTAGTTCTTCAATGATTTTAGGATCTTGGAATCATTTTATTCACACCTGCCGGAACAATAAAATCGAATAAAATGCTAATAACTTGTTTGAATTGCATGGTTGCTTTAACTTCAAGTTATTATTCATGATAAATGTTTAGACTTTGCATGCTTCAATGTATGTTTTAATTATTGTTTATAATTAAATATCTTGCACTGAAGTAAATCCTTTTAGAAAGGTAACAGTAAATTTCCTCGATTGGTAGTGAATCCAAGAACGATTCACGGAAATGAGAGAAAGTGAGCAATTTAAAATGTACGTTTCTTATAGCGACTTTCATGGTTGTTTTCGAATATCAGAGTCGAATGGCAAACCAATTGGTGCTTGTGAATTCAAAATACACTGTAGTTTTGAGATCATAAAGCATTGAGTCTAATACGCTCAGCTTTACCAATGGTTAACAACCTAATATCTTTGTCCATTTAATTCTCGAATGAGTCTAGTCCCTAGACATTCGAATAGATCGATGCTTAGAGAACTTTAGAAGCTTCTGGTAAGATCATCTAGTTGAAACTTAATATTCAACATAAATTAAATGTTAAGAACCTTGTTGGTGACATTGGACATGTCTAACAAAGTATAAAAGTCAACACTAAAGAATTCAATTCTTAAGACTATAAGAAAGGGTACAAGAAATAGGAAAACGAGGAACAAATGAAAGGAATTTACGATTCCGTTTCTACCTATAAGTTTATGTTTAAAGAGAAGTGACCTAGCAATCAAACTTCCTTGGTAACATATACCGCTTGAGGTTCTTACTTCGGTAATAACTCAAACAATGGAAGCTAGGATACACTAATGACCTACAAGTGGGAAATGAAGCATGGCAATGCTACATTAGTTGTAGGGTCATCTAGTTTGTTTTAAGTCCTTTCAAAGGCTGGAACTTAATGGCTATTTTGTTCCATAATCAACATACCTAAATTTCTGTTTACAAACACAGAAAGACTCACATTCAAGAAAAAACAAAGACAATGTTTGTTTGTTTATTTGAATGAAATGGTCAATTACAGGTTGAGTCAATATGCTTGATTAAAACAAACAACTCTTTAAAGAACTGGACTAGGTTCAAATCAACCCCTTGATTTGAGTTCCACTAATCTTTGGCATTGTTGCTTAGACCATATCAACAAGTTAACATTCAAAAAAGCTCTATTTTGATGGACTTTTGAAAGTTGATTGATTTCTAGATCATTTTAAGACAACTAGTCTTACTTGTTGAAAGTAACAAAAGATATGAACTATTGTTAGAACGCCTAGACAATAGAGTTCAAAGCTAAAGAAAGATTTTATAACTTTATTATTTCACACAGATTTGAGTGAATATAGGTTTATTTACTCAATGTGATATAAGTTTGAATCTGTTTGGCTAGTTCAAAGATTCAGAAGTATAAAATCCACTTGGCAAGAAATCATAAAGATCTAGGTTAGATCATGTTGATGATTACTTGAGACCAAATATGATCATCAATGATTGTGTGTTGTAATTTCACAATCTAGGTCCATAAGATATGGCATATCTTAGTTGGAATAATCGAAGTCAATTAGTACTTGATTCGATCAATGATGAATCATAAAGAATTTTCCTATAATTTCTAAAACAAAATGCTCAACTACCACCAAACTAAACCAAATTCGTCAAAGCTATTGAAAAGTAATTTCAGAATATCTTTTCGATAATATATATCTAGAGAGTTGCTAAACTCAGTGGGAGCTTAGTGTTTGTTATTCAACAAACTAAGGCCCAAGTATAGATATATGTTTCATTGTGATTTATTCAAATGAGACACAAGGGTATTGTTTCTACCACGAATTTTTGAGAACATAATGTTTGTTTGCTCGAAATAATGTCCTTTTGGAGATTCGTTTCCAAAATGACAAGTGGGAGAAAATAGACCTCGAAAGTCTTCGAGACGAACAACAAACATAAACGGACATTACGGAGGCTTTTCGAAGTGCTTCAGAAAATCCGAACTTATTCTTTAAGGACTTTAGAAGTGGCTTTAAAGAATAGACATCTCTTAGAAGACTATACAAGTGCTTCAAAGAGAATAGAATATTCAAAGGACTCTCAAAGTGCCTATTGATATTCTATTGTTTGATGTTCTGTACCCAAGTAGGCATAGAATTCAAGTCACTGAAACTATGAGATTCTTCTATTAGATAGTGAAGAAACATAGAGATCAGGTCAATGAAACTATGAGATTCTTTTATTAAATAGTGAAGAAACCTACAACTTGCAGTCAAACTATTATCATGTAGATTAATGAGTTTGTGACTTGTAAGAAAGCTATGACGAAACCTAGATTCCCTAAAATGGTTAGAGGCCATATATAGACTCAAATGTTTTAAATGGTTAGAGGCCATAAAACATACTCAATGTTTTGATGACAAAATTGAAATTTTGTTGATTTGCAAGAATAGTTTCACACCTATTGATTGCAAAGTTTGAAAACCATCAAACATGAAATTGTGTTCACACACAAAGCTAGATTAGTTGCTAAAGGTTACAAGCAAATTCACGATGTGGATTGTGTTGAAACCTCATGCATAATCGTAATGCTCAAGTCTATAATTCAAGCAATGATTGCATATTGGTACATATAGCAATTGGATGACAAAACGTATTCCTCAATCAAATGTTGGAATAAACTATGTACATGGTATGTCATAGGAATTGTGGATCCAAATAAATGCTTGAAAGAAAAGCTAGTTTATAAAATCTAAGTACAGATTTAAGCAAGCAATTGGGAATTAGAAATGTATTTTAGTGAAGCTAATAAGTATTTTAGTTTCATAAAATGTACATGATTCTTATAGATATATAAGAAGTTTAGTGGGAGTACATAAAACTTAATTGGTCCTATGTGTATCACACACATATCTCTCTATTGTGAAATAACATTCAAATGCTAATAACTTAGGTTTGAAATTATTCATCAATGTTGGACCAAGGCGAAACTTAGTGCATACTGGGTATTAAGATCTATTTACAAAGATCTTATATTAATGTTTTTGGTTAAGTAATGGCATTTACTAAATCAAACACGAATGACTCCATTGGAGATATTCGACCCATGTGAATAAATCTAAGTAAAGAATGTTTGAACTATGTATAAGCATTTACTAAGTTAAACATCAAAGAATCTAAGTAAGATTCTTAAACCTATATTATATGTCAAAGAATTTAGCTGGATTTAGTATCTACTGAAACTAGATGAGCTAAAGTTACATGAATAGAATTCAATTGGGAATTATTCTGCAAAAGAATTTATCATGTATGATATAATATGAGGATCGCCAAAAACGTATCGTATTACTTTAGCCATGACGAACATATACCAATCTCTATTGATCTAAGTAAAGATCAACTAGATTGAGATCAAGAATACTTATGGTACTTGAAAAGGTACATAGGAATAGTTCTTGATTCAAGGAAATAAAGATATGCTAAATATTGATGCTACACGCATAAACACTGGCAAAGGATCAAGCAAGACCCTTTGGAGTTAACCATTGATAAGGACGAGCTATAGAGCATCGTGTTTTGAAATGGCAACATGGATTGGAGACCATGAGTTGTTGCGTGGGAAATTAAAATAATAATTTCTATGTTCTAAGATATAGTTGGAGAGTCTTCCACATATCTATGAACTGCTTGGATAGGTAAATCCAAACAAAGCATCACTAGCAACCTATACAGTTGAAGTAAAAGTGATTATTGCCTAAGAAGCAATAAAACAGGGTTGTTTAAAGTTCTTCACTGAACTTGGGTAGATCACCTATCTGCTGGCTTGATGGTTCTTCATTGAAAAATGCGTAGAACCACTCTTGAAGCAAGAAAAACGTCTGCTAACTTGATGGTTCTTCATTGCAAAGTGAGTAAAACCACCATCGAAGTAAGAAAGACTAGATCACATAATAAACGAACTCGAAAAGATCTTATCATCATATCTCGAAGAACATTCGATGAAAAGGATATTAAGATTGGCAAAGCATGATAACTAAACCTATGCAACAAGTGAGAAGCAACAATCACGTTGTAGCACTGGAAATCAAGCATAGCTTTGAATTCCATGAATTGTTTTAGAAGATGGGTTTGAGGCCCATGGTTATAAAACATTGGGGTTGAACATTTATCATATATGAAATGTGTTTTCATATTCCATTTAATCTTGGTTTAGTATTAAATGATGAGTCCCTTCAAATTTGACGATATATTCAAGATAGACTGTCAGGACCAGTCCTGTGACTAAGAAATGTCTATCAAGTGAACTTGAATGTCAAAAGTTGAAAATGGTCCCTAGTCGGAGTTTTCTATAAAATTGGACGCATAGAAAACGTTAGACGATTAGAATGCAAGATGACTAGTAGTTCTGTTTCTTGAACTATGTGGACATGGCAATGTCATAATCATTTGCATAGATACTTACTCTGGGAAGACTAGTATCGGACAAGACCTATGAAACTTTACTGTAAGAGATGAAAATCTGTCATAAGTAAATTTCATTAAATTATTAGACACTAAATCCTCAATACCTGAGTGATTTGAGATTACTTGTTTGAGAACTGGTTGCTTTGACGTTGACCAACCGTCGCACCGTAAAAGGAGGCTATAAAGGCAACGCTCAGGTAATCACCTATCAAACGAAGTCTAATCTCAAGATCGCAAGATTGGGATTGTCCTCCCATAAATCGGGATGAGATGCTTAAAAGTTGTACAAGGCCACTCGGAGAGCTAGAAACTGTGAAATGCATGGCCGTGCTCGGATGAATCATAGGCTATGATTATCTGTTTATTTGATCAGTTGAACTCTGAAACCGAGGAACACCTCTGGACGTAATAAGGATGACAACTCTTACCTTATGTTCAAGAGCAAGCATCGAGCGACAAAGGAATTAGGAAATGCACACTTGTCCCTAAGGACAAGTGGGAGACTGAAGGAAATAATGCCCTTGGTCCAAGTATGCATTCTATGTTAAGTCTAATAAATGCGGTTCAGTATTAATTAACAAGTTAATAATTCAGTGAGATCAAGTGAGCTGAATGCCTAACTAGAGGCCGCTTCAGTTCAAGTGGAATTAATGATATTAATCCACAGCTTACTCTTGACTGAACCCGTAGGGTCACACAAATAGTACGTAAACGGATCAAGTATTTAATGGCATTAAATACTCCATCTATGAATATTCGGAATCGACGGATCTTGGTTTCAGTGGGAGCTGAGATCGTCACAGGCAAGAAATGAATACTCCGGAAACGATGATATTGCCGGAAACGGAAATATGGATCGTATCGGAAATATAAATATTATCCAAGCCGTAGATGTTGCCGGAAACGGAAACATGGTACGTATCGGAAAATATTATCGGAAATGGAAATATTGCCAGAATCGGAAATATTGCCGGAAACGGAAATATTGTCAGAATCGGAAATATTACCTGAATCGGAAAATAATTCCGGAAACGGAAATATTAAATATTTGTTCGAAACGGAAATTAATTCCGGAATCGGAAATATTAAATATTGTTCGTATCGGAAATGAATTCCGGAATCGGAAAATTTAATCGGAAGCGCATCGTACGAATAAGCATCGGACGAGGCCTGCCGGACGAGGCCCAGCACGAAGCCAGGCCATCGCCCAGCAAGCCAAGCGCGCCGCATAAACAGCCACGCCAGGCCCAGCGCAAGGCCAGGCCCAGCAGGCTGCGCAGCGGGCGCTGCGTGGGCTGCTGCTCGCGCGCACGCATGGGGGCCCATCGTGGCTGCCGTGCGTGTGTGTGCAAGTATTTGTGTTCGTGCACGTTTCCTAAAACATGCAGAGTTCGGTTAATGATTAAATTCCTAATTCTATTTGATAAATTAATTAAATTAGAGTTCTTGTAGGATTCTAGGTTTAATTAATTTGTATCTGAATAGGATTTCGATTCCCTTTCCATACCCCTATAAATATGAGGCTAGGGCTCACAATTTATAACAAGTTTCAAAGTATTCAAAAAGTGAGTTTTTGAGAGAAAACTAAAACACACATCTTGCTCATAAAAGTGCCGAAATTTTCTAGTACCTTAAGGGCGATTCTAGTTGGTCAATCTTAAGGCGGATCCGGACGTGCTGTGGACTATCTACGGAGGGACGACACTTGGAGTCCTAAAGACTTGTTCTTGTTCGGTTCGGGCGCAGCTAGGGAGGGCACGCAACAAAGAGTATGCATCTAAATTATGCTATATGATTATGTGTAAATAATATGTTGTCCTGGGTTAATGGTTGTTTCCGCATGATCTATGTAATGTCATATGTATCATAACCTAACACATACACTTTGTAGCGTGCCCTCCCTAGCTGCGCCCGAACCGAACAAGAACAAGTCTTTAGGACTCCAAGTGTCGTCCCTCCGTAGATAGTCCACAGCACGTCCGGATCCGCCTTAAGCTTGACCAACTAGAATCGCCCTTAAGGTTCTAGGAATTTTCGGCTAATAGGCTGATTTTGTTCCAAAATCTTACCTTTGAATACTTCAATTGATTGTCTAAATATATGACCCTAGGCACCTATTTATAGAGTTTATGGAAAGGAATTATAATCCTATTAGAATACAAATCTATTTAATTATAATCCTACTAGGACTCTAATTAAATAAACTTTATCTATTAGGATTAGATTTAATCACATGACGAATCCCGGTAGCCTTAGGATTCCGAGTAACATACACGAGGGGCACAATGCACTGCACGCAAGCCTTAAGGCCCACGCACAGCGCACGGCCCAGCTCGTCGTTGCCTTTGATCCGCGCTCGCCCAAGGCCTTGGCTGGGCCTAGCCTTTGCGCTGGGCCTGGTCGAGGCTTGGCGTGTGTTTGCGCTTTGTCTTGCTGGGCGATGGCCCAGCTTCGTGCTGGGCCTTCGTCTGGCAGGCCTCGTCCGATGCTAATTCGTACATTACGCTTCCGATTAAATTCTCGATTCCGGAATTCATTTCCGATACGAACAATATTTAATATTTCCGATTCCGGAATTAATTTCCGTTCCGAACAAATATTTAATATTTCCGTTTCCGGAATTATTTTCCGATTTCGATAATATTTCCGATTCTGACAATATTTCCGTTTCCGGCAATATTTCCGATTCTGGCAATATTTCCATTTCCAATAATATTTTCCGATACGTACCATGTTTCCGTTTCCGGCAACATCTACGACTTGGATAATATTTATATTTCCGATACGATCCATATTTCCGTTTCCGGCAATATCATCGTTTCCGGAGTATTCATTTCTTGCCTGTGACGATCTCAGCTCCCACTGAAACCAAGATCCGTCGATTCCGAATATCCATAGATGGAGTATTTAATGCCATTAAATACTTGATCCGTTTACGTACTATTTGTGTGACCCTACGGGTTCAGTCAAGAGTAAGCTGTGGATTAATATCATTAATTCCACTTGAACTGAAGCGGCCTCTAGCTAGGCATTCAGCTCACTTGATCTCACTGAATTATTAACTTTAATTAATACTGAACCGCATTTATTAGACTTAACATTGAATGCATACTTGGACCAAGGGCATTATTTCCTTCAGTCTCCCACTTGTCCTTAGGGACAAGTGTGCATTTCCTAATTCCTTTGTCGCTCGATGCTTGCTCTTGAACATAAGGTAAGAGTTGTCATCCTTATTATGTCCAGAGGTGTTTCTCGGTTTCAGAGTTCAACTTATCAAATGAACAGATAATCATAGCCTATGATTCATCCGAGCACGGCCATGCATTTCACAGTTTCTAGCTCTCCGAGTGGCCTTGTACAACTTTTAAGCATCTCATCCCGATTTATGGGAGGACAATCCCAATCTTGCGATCTTGAGATTAGACTTCGTTTGATAGGTGATTACCTGAGCGTTGCCTTTATAGCCTCCTTTTACGGTGCGACGGTTGGTCAACGTCAAAGCAACCAGTTCTCAAACAAGTAATCTCAAATCACTCAGGTATTGAGGATTTAGTGTCTAATAATTTTAATGAAATTTACTTATGACAGATTTTCATCTCTTACAGTAAAGTTTCATAGGTCTTGTCTGATACTAGTCTTCCCAAAGTAAGTATCTATGCAAATGATTATGACATTGCCATATCCACATAGTTCAAGAAACAGAACTACTAGTCATCTTGCATTCTAATCGTCTAACGTTTTCTATGCGTCCAATTTTATAGAAAACTCCGACTAGGGACCATTTTCAACCTTTGACATTCAAGTTCACTTGATAGACATTTCTTAGTCACAGGACTGGTCCTGACAGTCTATCTTGAATATATCGTCAAATTGAAGGGACTCATCATTTAATAAACCACAAATTAAATGGAAAAATGAATTCTTTTCATTTATTGTGAATGATTTAACCAATAATGTTTTACAAAGATTTAAACTCTAAAACTTTAAAACATTAAACAGGGTCATCAAAGCCATTCTCCAATATGCTTGATTCCCATAGCTGCAGTGTGCGAGTTGTGCTTCGCCTGCGGCAGAGGTTTAGTCAATGGATCTGATATGTTGTCATCAGTTCCAATTTTGCTTATCTCGACTTCTTTTCTTTCAACGAACTCTCGTAGAAGGTGAAATCTACGAAGTACATGCTTGACTCTCTGGTGGTGTCTAGGCTCCTTTGCCTGTGCAATAGCTCCGTTATTATCACAATACAGGGCTATTGGTCCTTTAATGGAGGGGACTACACCAAGTTCACCTATGAACTTCCTTAGCCATATAGCTTCCTTTGCTGCTTCATGTGCAGCAATGTACTCCGCTTCAGTTGTAGAATCCGCAATGGTGCTTTGCTTAGCACTTTTCCAGCTTACTGCACCTCCGTTGAGGCAGAAGACAAACCCAGACTGTGATCTGAAATCATCTTTGTCGGTTTGGAAACTTGCGTCCGTATAGCCTTTAACAATTAATTCATCATCTCCACCATAGACCAGGAAGTCATCTTTTGTGCCTTTTCAGGTACTTCAGAATATTCTTGGCAGCAGTCCAATGCGCCTCTCCTGGGTCTGACTGGTATCTGCTCGTAGCACTGAGTGCGTACGCAACATCCGGGCGTGTACATATCATAGCATACATTATTGAACCAATCAATGATGCATATGGAATCCCATTCATTCGTCTACGCTCATCAAGTGTTTTTGGGCACTGATTCTTGCTTAGAGTCATTCCATGAGACATGGGTAGGTAGCCTCGCTTGGAGTCCGCCATCTTGAACCTATCAAGCACCTTATTGATATAAGTGCTTTGACTAAGTCCAATCATCCTTTTAGATCTATCTCTGTAAATCTTGATGCCCAATATGTACTGTGCTTCTCCTATATCTTTCATCGAAAAACATTTCCCAAGCCAAATCTTGACAGAGTTCAACATAGGAATGTCATTTCCGATAAGTAATATGTCGTCGACATATAATACTAGGAAAGAAATTTTGCTCCCACTGACCTTCTTGTATACACAAGATTCGTCTGCGTTCTTGATGAAACCAAAGTCACTGACTGCTTCATCAAAACGTATATTCCAGCTCCTGGATGCCTGCTTCAATCCGTAGATTGACTTCTTTAGCTTGCATACCTTTTTAGAATTCTTTGGATCTTCAAAACCTTCAGGCTGTGTCATAAACACAGTTTCTGTTAAAACGCCGTTTAAGAAAGCAGTTTTGACATCCATCTGCCATATTTCGTAATCGTAATATGCAGCGATTGCTAACATTATCCGAATAGACTTTAACATTGCAACTGGTGAAAAGGTTTCATCGTAATCCACACCGTGGACTTGCCTGTAACCTTTTGCAACCAATCTAGCTTTGAAAACTTCAAGTTTCCCATCCTTGTCCTTTTTCAGTTTGAAAACCCATTTGCTTCCAATGGCTTGGTAGCCATCTGGCAAATCGACCAAATCCCATACTTGGTTTTCAGACATGGAGTCTAATTCAGATTGCATGGCTTCTTGCCATTGCTTGGAGCTAGGGCTCGTCATAGCTTGTTTGTAAGTCGCAGGTTCATCACTTTCGAGTAATAGAACATCATAGCTCTCGTTCGTCAAAATACCTAAGTACCTTTCCGGTTGAGATCTATATCTCTGCGATCTACGCGGGGATACATCTCTAGATTGTCCATGATTCTCACCAGATACTTCTAAAGATCTCTGAGTTTCATCCTGAATGTCATCTTGAGCATTATCTTGAGTTTGTTGTTCGACTCGAATTTTATCGAGGTCTACTTTTCTCCCACTTGTCATTTTGGAAATGTGATTCTTTTCCAAAAAGATACCATCTCGAGCAACAAACACCTTGTTCTCAGATGTATTGTAGAAGTAATACCCCTTTGTTTCCTTTGGATAGCCCACAAGGATACATTTGTCAGATTTTGGATGAAGTTTGTCTGAAATTAATCGTTTGACGTATACTTCACATCCCCAAATCTTAAGAAAAGACACATTTGGAGGCTTTCCAAACCATAACTCATATGGAGTCTTTTCAACAGCTTTAGACGGAGCTCTATTTATAGTGAGTGCAGCTGTATTTAGTGCATGTCCCCAAAATTCTATTGGAAGTTCGGCCTGACCCATCATTGATCTAACCATGTCTAGCAAGGTTCTGTTCCTCCGTTCCGACACACCGTTCCATTGTGGTGTTCCAGGGGGAGTCAATTCTGATAGAATTCCACATTCTTTCAGATGGTCATCAAATTCATAGCTCAGATATTCACCGCCTCTATCAGACCGCAATGCCTTCACTCTAATTGATTCTCTACTTCCCTCTAAAATTCCTTGAATTTGTCAAAGGATTCAGACTTATGCTTCATTAGGTAGACATAACCATATCTACTGAAGTCATTAGTGAAAGTGATAAAGTAGCTGAAACCACCTCTAGCATTTGTACTCATTGGTCCACATACATCTGTATGGATTAAACCCAATAGTTCAGTTGCTCTTTCTCCAACTTTAGAGAAAGGTTGCTTTGTCATTTTGCCAAGTAAACATGATTCGCACTTACCATAATCCTCTAAGTCAAATGGTTCTAGAATTCCTTCCCTTTGAAGTCTTTCCATGCGTTTCAAGTTAATATGGCCTAATCAACAATGCCATAGATAAGTGAGATCTGAATCATCCTTTTTGGCCTTTTTGGTATTTATGTTATAAACTTGTTTGTCGTGATCTAATAAATAAAGTCCATTGACTAATCTAGCAGATCCATTAAACATCTCTTTAAAATAAAACGAACAACTATTGTCACTACACCACAATAAGCTTTTAATAGCGCTTTTTTCAATCAATGACAGCGCTTTTAAAGCGCTGTTAATTACCAACGCTGTTAAAAGAATAATAGCGCTTTTTAAAAGCGCTGTCAATATTGGCTCATTTAGCAACATTCAATATATAAGCGCCATTAAATCTCTAGTTATGGCGGGAAATTTTATACGCCGATCAACTAATTTAATTTAAATTATTTATAGCGTTTAACTACAAAGCGATGATATTAGAGATGTTTTTAATTTTTGACGTGCTTTTTTTTAGTTTTAATTTTTAATTATTAAATACCTGTAATAAATAAATAAAAATAACCATTTTAGAGCAAGTAATGTAAGAGTAGAATATATATATATATATATATATATATATATATATATATATATATATATATATATATATATATATATATATATATATATATATATATATATATATATATATGTTGTTTCCCACAAAAACCAACAAATATTAAAAGAATTGAATATATACAAATTAAAATATAACATCCAATTTCATTTCTATCATATCAAATAAACATCTAGATGTCTCATAGCTTAAAATCATGTGCAATATTGTCAACACACTACAAAAAAAACAATAGAAAAAGAAAGAAGTATTTGTGTCATAAAGTACTTCTTTTAATTTCAAATTAACACACTAAAATTAGAACATTGTAGACAATTTATAGTCGAAAAACATAATTAATCCACCACAATATTCACACGATAAGAACATGACCCGTCCATTGAGATAAGACTTCATCAATTTGTTCTAGATCATAATTTGCAACATTCCGATCATCAAAGTACTGCAAAATGAGAAAGTTAACATAATTATTAACAACACATATAGTATCTAGGCATGATTGAACAAAAAAAATAAAGATACATCTTCAAATATTCTAGTTTGGTTATGGTCGATGATCTCTCTCATGAATCTCATGAAATAATATCCAAAATCTATGACATTATTTTGCCGAGGATAAATACTTGGAAACAAATAAAAGTTGTAATAAGCATAATCATATGATATACTTGTATCTTTATCCACTTGGTGCTCCCTTTTTAATTTTCTTCAACAATCATTTTTCACTTCGAAAACCAAAAAGTGTTCTGCAAACAAAATAAACAAATACTTGAATACAGGGTAAAATACACCTAAGTACATTATCTCCTTTCTTAGCATTTAGTCATCTATTCATAAAAATCGAAAGGGAAAGAAGGACACAGTTGCAGAATCAATAAGCAGGTAAGAGAAATTACTATGTACCAGTAGGAGTGACAATGCTTTCTTCAGTTTCAGTTCCATAGATTCTGGCATTTTCAAAGTCTGAAATCTTAGGATTCAGGTCTGAGTCCAACAGTATATTGCTAGTCTTTAAGTCTCGGTGTATGACTTTTAGTATGAATCCTTGTGCAGACACAGGACTCCATAAGCAATCCCATTGATGATGTCAAGTTGTTTCCTCCATGTCATTTGTGCACTGTTATATGGATCTGTAATCGCAACAAAAGAAGCAAATTAATCCCAAGAAAACATAATTAGATGGTTCATACAATAGACCATTCTCATTGTAGTACCATAAAGCCATGAATCTAAGCGGCCAGAAGTCATAAGTTCATAGATGAGTAGCCTTTCGATCATCTCCCTCTACACAAAATCTCAACAGCCTGACCAGATTCTTGTGTTGAAGCTTCATGATTAGCAGAACTTCATTTTTAAATTCATTCGTTCCTTGATCAGATGTGTTGGAAAGCCGTTTGACAACAACTTTGGTTTCGTTTTGTAGGACATCCCATAAAGATCATGAACACAAAGATTAACCTTAACAGTTCTTTCAAATTCTTACCTTGAAGACAGGGCAAAAACCACCTTCTCCTAGCTTATGTTTCTCAGAGAAGTTATCTGTGGCAGCTTGTATTCTAGCCAAATCAAACAAGGGACTGTCCATTCCTCAAAAATCTGTAGTTTGCACATTACGAAGCTTCTATATAACCCGAAAGAAGAAATATATGAACAACAAGCAAATTGAAACTCTTACCTTGCATTCTTCTTCTCTAATAAAAATTAAAAAACACAGGATGATCCTGCAAGAACTGCTAGGACACAAGCCAACCCAATTGCAACAAATTGAGCTTTCCACTGCTTCTTCCCTAGATCACCAACAAAACAATCATAGGAAAGAACAAATTTTAGTTGCTTTCTTATATCCATGGTTTTTTGAGTAAAATAAATAGGCGTTCAAAAAAAATCTAACGAGGTAAATATATGCGCATATATTATTATGACAGTAATACTGAGTTAATAGACAACAAAAATAAAATTTGTGATGCTAATTGTTAAATGCAGCACGATGTGTATGGAGACCTATTGGGGCTGCTAATCCATCACCTTGACGTGGTAGAGCCAATATTTCCAGGCATGACACGAACCCAAGCAATCCGGCACCTGTTTGAGTCGGTCAACCAGGATTCAGCTAGTATAATGCAGCAATCCATCTGCTATGACAAGAACAGACTCTGGTCTGTAAGTGTTTCATGGGGCTATGTGGTTCAGGTTATTAGAGGAGTAGTCTCTCCAAGAGAACTCGAAATGCCAACTCGGACTTTTCTGAACTAGTACAAGAGAGCTTATTACACAGGATATTCCTTCAATACTAGACCAGTCACCAGGCATCCTTGTCAGTCTCCTTACATTTTCTATATTACCAGAAAGAGGTATGACCATGGCAGTAAGCAAACAATTGGAATTTACCGCGCTCATGACAGGTATAAGCACCCTTACTGCCGGTGGAAGATGGAAAACCCCGAAAAAATTGACTCTGTTGTAGTTCTTAAGAGGCCAGATAACCTCTGTTGGCAAATAGGTATGTGACTTCAGTTTATTACATATGTTTAACTTTTCGACATTTTACTTAGAAATATTCATCCTTTCTTTGCCTATTCTTCTCAACTACAGAACAACAATATGAGTAGTTTTTTTTTTTTTTTTTGTGGCAGTCACCCAGGAGGGATTGTTGCAGAGTAGTATAATCAAGGAAGTGGTCGGTGTTATACGTAGGGGTGGGCAGTTGTCGGATTGGCGAGGTAAGTGAACTATAATAGCTAATCGAGTTCCGAACATGCAAAACTACATACAAAGAGGTGGAGTCCAAACAAAAGGGATCTACTTTGGAGACACAGAAAAGTAAATGAAGACAACCCGAAAGAACCCACAAAAAAGTGTAGGAGCATTAACATATGCATATTATGATATAGGTCCATATATATCATAATATCAGCTTCTCTACATGAAAGTTTTATACATTGACTTCATGCATGATAAATATTTGAAACAAAAAGACGTAAGAGCTCACCGACTGTCTAATTGTACGAGGAAATTCATTAATAATGTATCCAGGTTCACCTTTAACTTCTCCAGGTTCAAGACGCTTGGACAACAGATCCACTATGATCTCGTCTGAAACCATCTTCCCCGAGTTAACTATCTCTTATTCTCTGCAATCCACAGTATTTACAATGTCAAAATACCAACTCTGCATCATGAAACCATTATTGAACACTAATCAGAAACACAAGCAAAGAGTAATAGTTCACCATTAGAATAACTTGAAGCTTATTTTAATGGTTTAAAAACATTTACCCTGACCTGTAGGATCTGCTTATATTTTTCCTACAAAGAAAGCGTAGAACTCAGCTCGTACCTTAGATAATGCATAAAAAGTTTGCTAGTTGATCAGGTGGATAAGAAAGTGTCTTCATAGTTTTAGCAAAAACGCTGTAAATAATAGAACATAGTTTCTCTAGGTTCTTTATAACAGGATTGTCTACGGGAAAATAGGTGAAAATATCAAAAGCTACATGCACTCTGCAGGCTACTTTCTCTTTCATTCTACGGATCACCTGATTCACCCAAGTATGTTAAAACTTAAAAGCAACTGACTTCGAAATTTCAAAAACGTATTAAAATGTGAACTCAAAACATCATTGACGAAACAACTAAGCTAAATTCTCACAATAGAGAAGGTATAATTAAGTAATAAATTGTTTTTGACATCTAAATCTATTTCAACGTAATACATCAACTGGAAATGTAATAAGTTTTAAGACACGAATTGTACAATATATTTCAATGTAATACATCAGCTATAACCATCGAACTATTTATAGCAAGGTAATATAGTCATTATCAGTCATCATTATCATTACCCCATTGCCTCAAAGAGGCTCCCGCAAGAAGCAGGGTAAGGGGGTCGAACGTAAGCAAGGTAATATAGTGGGGAAATAAAAAAATTCATAATTAAAACCCATAAAACATGCATTAAACTACCCAAGAAAATGGGTATCATATAAATCTTGAATACAGAAGTGTTATTTCAGCAGCATTTCATCGAAAAGGTGGCGGGCATAAACAAAAATGATGAAATAAAAGCTTTACTTATCAAAAATAAGAAATACCCTCTTGTGGTTGAGCTGTGCAACACCCAAAGAATGTGAGCAAGATAAAATTACGAGCAATCTAACTAACCTGTCCATAAGAGAGGATTGTTCCATTATATCTCTTGCACAAAGCATCAACCAAAGGGGTAGCAGATTCGTCAAAAATTCGAGAACATGGCGTTCCTCCATTCCCGAAAACGTAATCAAACGTGAACCAATTTGCACCTAATTGCACAAAAATTCATTTAAAATTAACCCTAATTTTCGAAAATGTTAGCCAGTGAAATAAAATCAAAAGAAAAAGTCTAGTAATTGACCTGAGGTTCACCAAGGAAGACGGAAATACAATCGATGAGACAACAAGAAACCTAACCACATATCCAAATCAGAATTTCTGAACAAATTTGCGTAAACTACATATAAAACATTACGAACAATATATTGAACAACACAATTCAATTGCTAATTTAGAAGACACTTACAATTGATAATTCAACCACGCGCAGCCGGGAAATATGTTTGCCAGATAATAAGTCGCCGCCGATAAAGGTTGAAGAAGCTAAAACGAGAAAAAAAAAAAAGGATTTGGATTGAAGGGAACTCTTTTATTTTGGATTTGTAAAATTTCGGATTGAGGGGATTGAGGGATTGCGATTGGACTCTTAAATTCGGATTGGGATTGATCATCTTCAATTCAGTATGAACTTTTGAATTCGGATTGGGATTGCAGGAAAGCGATCCTTAACCGTGGAGTGTGGAAGAAGGGAGGAAGGAAGGAAGATGGAGAACGTGGAAAAAGTTTATGCGCCTGGAAGAAAGGGATATATTTTTTTGGTGAAAGTTTATTTTTTATTTTTTTAAAGATAACTTACTACTTACTAGTACTTAATCACAGCGTTTAAAGAAAAGCGATGTATTACATTAACATGAAATTAAAATTGCTTATTTTAACAGCAATATAAAATAAAGTGTTGTTATTTGATACAATTAATAGCGCTTTTGATATACGCTATTAATTAGGTGCTGTTAATTAATGTTTTTGTTGTAGTGTCTTTTATTAAAAAGGAAAATCCCTTAGCATCTAAGCAAGAAACAGAAATGATGTTTTTAGTAAGACTTGGAACATGGAAACACTCTTCCAGTTCCAAAACTAGCCCAGAGGGCAACGACAAATAATAAGTTCCTACAGCTAATGCAGCAATCCGTGCTCCATTTCCCACTCGTAGGTCGACTTCACCCTTGCTTAACCTTCTACTTCTTCTTAGTCCCTGTGGATTGGAACATAAGTGTGAGCCACAACCTGTATCTAATACCCAAGAAGTTGAATTAGCAAGTATACAGTCTATAACGAAAATACCTGAAGATGGAACGACTGTTCCGTTCTTCTGAACTTCCTTTAGCTTCAAGCAATCTCTCTTCCAAAGCCCCTTCTTCTTGCAATAGAAGCATTCGGATTCAGAAGTGGGTTGACTGGCCTTCCTCTTTACAGACTTGGTGTTAGTTTGCTTAGTTGGGCTGGCCTTGTTGCCACCTTTCTTAGCATTCCTCTTCTCACTAGTAGAAAAAACCCCTGTTGCAGCCCCCTTGTTGCAGCGTACATGTATTAATACGCTTCAACAACCAGTAGGTCAACGCGGGTCAAACCCTGTAAAGGGTTATTGCAGCGTACAAAATAAATTGCCCGCTACAAAAGAGTTTTTTGCAGCGTACAGAGTAAAAGCCCCCTGCAATAACCCTTATATTTTGCAGCGTACAGGTAAAAGCCCCCTGCAATAACATGTAAATTTTTTTTCGCATCAAAGTTAATTAAAACATTTCGTCATAAAACCTCTGGACCAAATTCGAGCACTCAACTCCCTCTTCTTCCCTCAGCTTTCCCTGCGTGAAGCCATTTCATCGTCCGTCGCCGGTGGTACTTACAGAGTGAAGATGAACCTCTCACTTCCTCCCACTCTCTCTCCTCCCTAAAACCCCTCTTAAACCCCCAATTTCCATTTTCCACAACCCTAACTCCATAACCCTAATTTCCACCCCTTCTCTCAATTCCCCCCAAATCCTACGCTTGTGATGTATTCCCGCCGCATGTAGATCTTGTTTTGCCGCCGGAATCGGTTATGAAAGAAACGAGTACTTCACCGCCGCCTGTAGATCCTGTTTTGCCGCCGGAATGTGAGATTTATGCGGTGGTGGAGAGGATGTGGATTCCGTTAAGCCCGAGGAAGTGGCTGCAGCTGCCACCGCTGCTCCTACTGCCCCAGTTTCCTCGCCGCCGATCCCTGATGGTATGTTTTCTTCTTGCTTAGTGTTTCTTTTTGGTTGTTGGAGAAATTGAACTTCAAGAATTTGAATTTATTATTTTGATAAAAGGGAATTCGCCGGTTGTGGTGGAACAAACGAGGAGTTTGTTTTCGCCAATGAGAATTTACCAGAAACAAAGCATGGGTTTAGAGACATCGACAACTCCTTGGCTTAGGCTCTTGTCACAGTATGCACAGGTGAATTTTAATCTATTCTATGAAATTTTGATATTGGTTCTTGGTTTATTCCCGGAAATCGAAATTAAGAATGATTATTATTGCAATGCAGAATCAAACTTTACCTATATCAGTGCCCGTTTTCTCAGTTGGTTCAAACAGACAATGTAATCTCATTTTGAGAGATCAAACGGCGAGTGGGATCCTTTGCCGGATAAAAAATACTAAGGTATTTATTATTATTAGCAAGTATGGGTTTATTTGATTAAATTTAGATGATATTCGCATTCCGTGCTACCCTGGCATTGATGCTGCGAAACCACCAGCAAAGTGTCTTCTTTTGTGTTTTGGAAATGAAGTCTCTCTGATGTATTTGCAGTATGAATAATCATTGTTTGCTGTTATTATCAGCGTGAAGGCTGCATGATTGGTGTTCTTGAAAGCACAGGAAGCAAGGGATCTGTGTTTGTAAATGGGATGAGTGTGAAGAAGAACACCAGCCGTCTTTTGCATTCTGGGGATGAAGTAGTTTTCGGAGTGGCAGGAAGTCATGCTTATGTATCCTTTATTTGATTTATTTCTTCTATTGTGTTTGTAGATTTATTGAATTGCATTTTAGGCAGTAAAAGGCGTGTCTTGAATTCCTGATTGATGCAGTCTTCATATTCTTGCTTGTCGTTTGAGTTTTGTTTGAGAGAAGAGGACTCTCAGCAGCCCGGAGCATGAACATAGAAATCAGAAGTGACTATGATCTTCTAGGAAGGAGCATGAACATAGAAACCAGTCAAGTTATAGTCCTCATTTCAAAGTTCAATCAACTTATGATGACTTTAGGGAGTAGAGTTAGGATGGCAGAAATATTAACCTGTGATTATTCAGTTATTAGAGGCTGATTATTCTGTTATACTTGGTGCAGCATGGTGCTGACCCGAATCTTGGTTTACAAGGAGAAAAACCTTTGATTGTCGCTTTATCTTCTGGCAATATACAGATTATCAAATGCTTGCTTAAAGCTGGAGCTGATCCTAATACTACTAATTTTGTGAGTGAAAGATAACACTCACACGCTTTTAAGAGTTTTGGCCTTAAACTCGTATTCTTATCTACCTTTCTCTGAGTGAATATGCGTGTGAGTATTCATCTGTTTCATCTACAATCTCCTCCTGTACGATATTCATCAGGGAACCCATTTTGGACTTATTACTGTGTCTTCTATTTCAGTATGATTATACACCTATTGAAATTGCGGTTGTTGAAGGTAATCTTGCAGTTGTAGACACCCTCTTTGATGTTTCTGCTCGTATTCCTCATATTCCGACCTGGAGCATTCATGGAATTCACGAGTATCTCAACTCCGAGGAAGAAAAAACTCAGGTTATTTTCCTACACCTGTTAGCTATTACATGAGCTTAATGTACTGATATTTTTCTGTATGTTGTAACCATTTGTATGGGCATTGGATTTTGATGCAACTGGCCAAATATAATGGCTTACCTAAATAAATTCAGTCTTTAACATCAAACTTCCACATCTTTTTAGGATTACTGACTAAATCTCATGCCGTAGATGGTGTTAGATTTAACATACTCTAGTTTGCTACTTCAAGTATAATTTCTGCTCCGTAGATTCTTTTTCTCGTTCCTCTAGTGAAACTACTGTAATCACTCACTTCATGTGGTCTACTTTGCATATACAGGAGGAGATTGTAGATGAAACAGATGAATATATTGATGTTCATAAGAGGTATTTAGCCATTGACATTGACAAGTTCAGTTGCAATTGACCGATATGGTCACAAAAGAATTGGCACTCACAATTTCACCGACTTCATGCAGAATACGTGTTGCTGCATATTACAGCTGCTACCTTAGTTGCACGTGTTCCATCAATCCGGAGGTTGACTAGCCAAAAAGCTCTTGTAAGTATATTGTTCCTCGTTTATTTCCCCAGTTCTTTCTTGTTAGTTTAGCTTCACGTTTATAATGTGAATCATCTTAGTAGCATAGTTTTTATAATACTGAAATGGTTCTGATACTCTACTGTCTGTCAAGGATATGCATTGTTTCAGAAACTCTAGGATTGTCATAATGGGTTTGAGTGTACATATTGTTGTTCGTGTAGCTAAAAACTTAACAACAGCATTGCATTTATAATGAGAATGGCAAGATATTCCTTCAAAAAAAAAAAAAAAAAAAGAGAGAATGGCAAGATATAAAAACCAACAAGATTTTGATAAACGTACTAATAATTAGTAATTCATAGTACAACAGACAATTTGGGCTTAAAAGAGAGTATAAACTACTAAGGCTAATATGGGGCTCACCAATACAAGATTTAATTGTTCAAAAACAAATACAAACTCACATTTTCTGATATGATTTAAGTACTTCGACATAACTAAATTAATAGGATATACTTTTTCTAAATAACAACAAATAACTAACCCTTGACTCTAACAACTTGAACTACTATAACCATCAACACCACATATAAAATTCCACCAAAAACTTTGTATAGTTTGATTCTTATTACACGACTAATATGCATAATTTTAAGTTTCTAAAACTCATTCGAACCTATTTATGCACATTTATGGCTCGTTGGGTCGTTATAGGTCATATATAGAGCTAAAATGACATTTTCGCTCCCAACTTTGAACTAAAGAACCTAAACACTCATTTTAATCCTATTACATGACTAATATGCATAGTTTTAAGTTTCTAAATCTCATTCGAACCTATTTATGCACATTTAAGGTTCGTTGGGTTGTTATAGGTCATATATAGAGCTAAAATGACATTTTCGCTCCCAACTTTGAACTAAAGAACCTAAGGACTCATTTGATTCTTATTACATGACTAATGTTAATTGACTATTGTTATAGGAACTAATTGATTCGTATTCTAGACTATTAATACATTGTCATTAGTTGCTTGAATGTTAAAATGTGATATTTCATTTGCATTTAATCGATCTAATGCTCCATCAAATTTTTGTTTTTGTAAGGTCTATACTCCGAGGACTGCGCCTTATGCTAGTGAGGAAATTGATGTGGTTCGTGAGCAATGGGCGAAGTTTTTTACCACCAAGTATTTATTATTGACCTGAGGGCGCTTGATCGTGTTGGTTTAGATGTTATAGAACAATCTTTTATGTTAAAATGTATGCGTACGTTGAAATTGGAACGTAAATATATTTAAATGTATCGGTATGTGCACTTTTGGTTTTGGGATATATACAAAACTTCAGTTGTTGTTTTTATATTTGTTATACAGGTTGCGTTATTCTATTATTGTTTTGACAGGTTTCTATATTTGGTGCAAGGCACTCTAGGTATCCCTAAACAAAATTAGAATTTTCCCGCCAAAAGTGCTTTGTTGCAGCGTACATATATGTTGTACGCTGCAACAAGTGCCAAAAAATTGGCAAAAATCCAGACTTGTTGCAACGTACAAATAAATGTACGCTGCAAAAAGTTGAGTCTTTTGCAGCGTACATATATATGTACGCTGCAACAAGTCCAAATTTTTGCCAATTTTTTGGCACTTGTTGCAGCGTACATACATATGGACGCTGCAAAAAACACCTTTTAGCAGCGAACATTGTACGCTGCAACAAGTTCAGACTTGTTGCAGGCCCCCCAGTTGCAGCATACGATGTACGCTGCAACAGGGGTCTAAAAGCCCGCTGCAATAAGGGTTTTTTCTACTAGTGTCTTTCCAGATTTCTTGAACTTGCCCCCACGCACCATAAGCACATCTTGCTTATCACTTTTGAGCGTCTTTTCAGCGGTCTTCAGCATACCGTGAAGCTCAGTGAGCGTTTTGTCCAGACTATTCATACTGTAGTTCAACTTGAACTGGTCATACCCGCTATGAAGGGAATGGAGGATGGTGTCTACAGCCATTTCCTGATAGAACTGATGATCCAGCCGACTCATATTCTCAATGAGTCCAATCATTTTGAGAACATGTGGACTTACGGGCTCGCCTTTCTTAAGCTTGGTCTCAAGAATTTGCCTATGGGTCTCGAACCTTTCGACTCGAGCCAGATCTTGGAACATGTTCTTTAACTCACTGATGATTGTGAAAGCATCTGAGTTGATGAACGTTTTCTGCAGATCTGCGCCCATGGTTGCAAGCATTAGACATTTCACATCCTTGTTGGCATCAATCCAACGATTGAGGGCTGCCTGAGTGACCCCTTCGCCTGCGGCTTCGGGCATCGCCTCTTCCAGGACATACTTCTTTCCTTCCTGCATAAGTAAGAATTATTTGCAAGTTCTTTTGCCAGTCAGGGAAGATTTTCCCGTTCAACTTCTCCTTTTCGAGAATTGATCGGATGTTGAATGAATTGTTGTTTGCCATAATTAAAACTACAATTGAAAAAGAATAAACAAATAAATAATCATTCACAGTTTCTCTTAATAAACTTAAATTCTAGCATACATGTATAATTTAATGTTCATTAAGCATTTTATTTAAGTTATGTGTTCCGGCAGGTGTGAATAAAATGATTCCAAGATCCTAAAACCCATTGAAGAATTAAGCACATTATGTATTTAGACTCAATTCTAAAATCTTTTAGGTAAGCAAAAGCCTTTTGCTAATAGTCTAGAAACTACTCTTGGTTGATAGGTACGTCTAAGAACTTATTAGGTAAACCTATCGATTTTGCCACGGCATAAAAGGACTCATTACTTATATCGTTGAGTTTCACCAAAACTAACATGTACTAACAATTATTTTTGTACCTTACCCCTTTAGGATCAATAAGTAACACCTCGCTGAGCGTAATCTATTACTAGATTGATGTAAAGGTTATCTGCGTTATTTTGGCATGACACCTTTTAACTCAATTTTTAAGTTTGGAACTTAAGGCTCTTACTATGTTGGTTAGATTTTAAGTGAACTAAAATCCTTAATAATGCAACATAATCAAGCTTCAATCTCATGCATATTTAAGACATATTTAAAAGCAATAAATAACTTAAAGAATGCATAAGATAAATGTGATCTAGTATGGCCCGACTTCATCTTGAAGCTTCAACTTCAAAGTCCGTCTTGAAAATGGATTGGAAACTTCGTCTTGAATTTCACCGTGGGAGGCTCCATTTTCTTCAAACAGGATCAGCTATAATTAAACTAATTACAACTATTTGATGGTACACATACCATATTTGAATTGAAAAACAAATTTTGTGCATTAGACCAATTACATTCAAATTAATGGTACACAGACCATATTTTCTATCCTATTTGGGCCATACTAGTCACTTCATAACCTGCAAAACAGTACATCTACAATACATACCATTCACCCATTCATTATCATGAATGGCCCACATAGTTGGTTAGTAAAAAACACATTGTATGCATCTCATAAATATTTGCAGCAATTAATCAAGGGCACCAATAATCTAGCAATTATTCAGTCCTTATTAATTCTAATCAAGTTGTTTAACCTTAAAGGGTTTGTAGACCTAATCAAGAGTTTATGACTAAAATTGCTCCCACTTAAACCAATAACTTTATATGCTTTACTAATTTTAAACATAAAAATGTATTTCTAGTCTAACCGGAAACATACAAGTTTAATTAAAATTTAAAGCTCATATAAAATTATAATTGAATCCATTTATTAATTTATTTTTCAGTTGAATTAAATGAATTTAAATTAATTCAAAGTTTAATTTTAGTAAAATAATTAGTATAAATAAAATTTTATAATAATTATAATATTCAAAATTAAAATCCGAGAAAAAAATTTAAATTATTAATTTTAAAATTAATTAAAATTATTTCCGAACTGAAAATCTCAAATTAAATTCAAAACGCGTCAATCGTAACACGACGAGGCACTTGGGCTTACGCCCAAGCCCCATCGAGTCATGAGGTAGCTGCGCCCCATCGACTGATCGCTAGGCGCGCACGAGCAGGCCACACGCATCGCAGCCATGCCAAGCCACGCTGCGTGTAGCCCACATAGCACAACGCTACTGCTTTGCTCGCTAGGCGAGGCAGCGCGCGTTGTGGCGCAGCTCGCTTGCTGCCCATACGCGACTGCTCGCCTGGCACACGCCACGCCCATCGCCCATCGCCCATTGCCCAGTGAGCTCTCTTGCTCGTCGTCGCATGCCCGCACTATACAACACCCCTTAAGGGTAACACGTAGTTTCCTTTGCTTTGTGCGTGCAACACTTATGAGCGTTTTCATAAAAATTTAAAATTTTTAATTTAAAATTAACGAAAAATAATAAATCACATGAATTTCATAATTTTAGGGCGAAAAATCGAAAATTTATTAATTAATTAATTTCCGTTTAACATGGATTCAAATCTAGGTCATAAAAATTTAAAATTTAACATAAATTAACAATTTTTGTGGTGGATTTTAATCATAGATACCTAATTAAATTATTAATTAATTATGAAAAATAAATCAATTCTAAATTATTCGAATTTCAACAAATTAATCATAATTACAAATTAGGTTGTATAATTAAAAAGTCTAGGCATTCATAATTGTTAAACATATACTGTAGGTCAATCAAAAACTCAAGATTTATCTACAAGAATCGCAAATATTCAATTTAACATCATAAATTTACAAACTTTTGCGTTCGAAAAACTTAAACCTCCAAAAATTCATAGTTAGGCTTCGAATTTGGGAATTCTGGGTTCGGCCGAAAATTTTAGAATGCCTTTTACATGCGAAATTGACACAAAAATCACTCGATTTGGTTGAGTAACGAATATTCTGCCGAAAAACTGCGTACATATAATTAAATAAACGCAATTTGCAATTAATTACGAAAACTAATCACCCCTTTTAATTCCTTGCAAATTTGTAAAATTTAACCATGTTCATACAATTTAGATTATGAAAATAATAAGAGGCTCGTGATACCACTGTTAGGTTATGATACATATGACAAAACATAAATCATGCGGAAAACCTTAATGCCAAGAAACATATTATTTACACATAATCATTTAGCATAATTCAGATGCATACACTTAGTAGCGTGCCCTCCCTAGCTGCACCCGAACCGAACAAGAACAAGTCTTTAGGACTCCAAGTGTCGTCCCTCCGTAGATAGTCCACAGCACGGCCAGATCCGCCTTAAGCTTGACCAACTAGAATCGCCCTTAAGGTTCTAGGAATTTTCGGCTAATAGGCTACAAGTGTTTGGCTGATTTTGTTCCAAAATCTTACCTTTGAATACTTCAATTGATTGTCTAAATATGTTACCCTAGGCACCTATTTATAGATTTTATGGAAAGGAATTATAATCCTATTAGAATACAAATCTATTTAATTATAATCCTACTAGGACTCTAATTAAATAAACTTTATCTATTAGGATTAGATTTAATCACATGACGAATCCCGGTAGCCTTAGGATTCCGAGTAACACACACGAGTGGCACAATGCACCGCACGCAGGCCTTACGGCCCACGCACAGCGCACGGCCCAGCTCATCGCTGCCTTTGATCCGCGCGCGCCCAAGGCCTTGGCTGGGCCTGGCCTTTGCGCCGGGCCTGGTCGAGGCTTGGCGTGTGTTTGCGCTTTGGCTTGCTGGGCGATGGCCCGGCTTCGTGCTGGGCCTTCGTCTGGCAGGCCTCGTCCGATGTTAATTCGTACGATACGCTTCCGATTAAATTCTCGATTCCGGAATTCATTTCCGATACGAACAATATTTAATATTTCCGATTCCGGAATTAATTTCCGTTTCGAACAAATTTTTAATATTTCCGTTTCCGGAATTATTTTCCGATTTCGATAATATTTCTGATTCTGACACTATTTCCGTTTCCGGCAATATTTCCGATTCCGGCAATATTTCCATTTCCAATAATATTTTCCGATACGTACCATGTTTCCGTTTCCGGCAACATCTACGACTTGGATAATATTTATATTTCCGATACGATCCATATTTCCGTTTCCGGCAATATCATCGTTTCCGGAGTATTCACTTGCTTGCCTTTGACGATCTTAGCTCCCACTGAAACCAATATCCGTCGATTCCGAATATCCATAGATGGAGTATTTAATGCCATTAAATACTTGATCCGTTTACGTACTATTTGTGTGACCCTACGGGTTCAGTCAAGAGTAAGCTGTGGATTAATATCATTAATTCCACTTGAACTGAAGCGGCCTCTAGCTAGGCATTTAGCTCACTTGATCTCACTGAATTATTAACTTGTTAATTAATACTGAACCGCATTTACTAGAATTAACATCAAATGCATACTTGGACCAAGGGCATTATTTCCTTCAGAGCGAACTCTTTCGTTGTGCGATGATAGCCTCCGCAATCGAGCCTTGGTGGTGGATCGTTCTTTGCAGGATCTTGGTGGTGGGAGCACCACCTCGTTGTTAGGTTATTACAAATATAAAACATATATTTCATGCGGAAAAACTATAAATCCAGGAATCCAAATTAATTGCCACATAGTCAATTAGCAAAATCTAGGATACATACATGTGACGCGTGCCTTCCCTAGCTGCTCCCGAACCGAACAAGAACAAGGTTTGTACTCCAAGTGTCGTCCTTCCGTAGATAGTGCACAGCACGTTCGGATCCGCCTTAGATTCAATTAACTAGAATTTAGCCTAAGGTTTTATGTTATTCGTACTTAATTATTTGGCAAATTATTAAGCTTAGTTTAATCTTAAAACTATATGAATACTTGAAAATCTGATGTATAAATTGTGATTATTAATCACCTATTTATAGGGTGGGATTATCGGAACTAGAAACCTACTAGGATTCAATTTATCTAAATCAATTAGAATTAGACTTAAATTAAACCTTTGTTTTTAGTGTTTAGTTAAACAAATAACTCTAGTAGTTTTAGGAAAATAATCTAATCGGACATATCCTAAACGCCTAAGGATTCGAAGCATGCACGAACGCAACACACACACGCACAGCCCGCGAAGGGCGTGTTGTGCGCGCGCGGCTCGGCCTACCAGGCAGTCACGCGGCCCACAACATGGGCGCTGCTGCTGCTGGCCTTGCCTTGCTCGGCTGGGCCTGGCCTTGCCTTGCGCTTGGCAGGGTTTGCCTTGCTAGGCGGGCTGCGCTGCTTGTTGCTGCTCGCTTGCGCGGGCTTCGCTAGGCGCGGGCCTAGCTTCGTGTTGGGCCTTGCGTCTAGCAAACTCGTACGATGTTTAGTTCGTACGTTGCGCTTCCGATTTATTTCTCGATTTCGGAATTCATTTCCGATACGAACATTATTTAATATTTTCGATTCCAGAATTAATTTCCGTTTCTAACAAATATTTAATATATCCGATTTCGGAATTTATTTCCGATTCCGATAATATTTCCGATTCCGGCAATATTTCCGTTTCGGCAATATTTCCGATTCCGGCAATATTTCCATTTCCGATAATATTTTTCGATATGTACCATGTTTCCGTTTCCGGCAACATCTACGACTTGGATAATATTTATATTTCCGATACGATCCATATTTCCGTTTCCGGCAATATCATCGTTTCCGGAGTATTCATAATTTGCCTTTTGACTATTTCAACTCCCACTGGAATCGAGATCCGTCGATTCCGAATATCAATAAATGGAGTATTTAATTCACTTAAATACTTGATCCGTTCACGTACTATTTGTGTGACCCTACGGGTTCAGTCAAGAGTAAGTTGTGGATTAATATTATTAATTCCACTTGAACTGAAGTGGCCTCTAGCTAGGCATACAGTTCACTTGATCTCACTGAATTATTAACTTGTATAATTAATTAATACTGAACTGCATTTATTAGACTTGGCATTGAATTCATACTTGGACCAAGGGCATTATTTCCTTCAGTCTCTCACTTGTCCTTAGGGACAAGTGTGCATTGCCTAATTCCTTTGTCGCTTGATGCTTGTTCATGAACATAAGGTAAGAGTTGTCATCCTTATTATGTCCAGAGGTATTTCTCGGTTTCATAGTTCACTAGAGTCTATTTCTTAGTTCAAGATCCCTCTTACTAACTGGAATCAAAGAATTAGTAGATCTGTTCCGCCCAAGCCAAGTGGAGCATGCATGAAGGAGTCAGACGCTTCTTCGATTCTTATTCTTTTCCCAGGCGCAGCTGGGCCATCCTGGACTTGAACGTATCGATGAACCCGACCATTGAGTCTAATAAGTTTCGCGTCTAACTAAAAAATCCTTTCTTCTTCCAACTCACAAACCTCGTGTGGGGCTAATAGTTTTCATTTCCCATCTCATGGAAAACCCTTTTCGCTCCGCTTAGACCTATCCCCCTTCTTTTAAAAGGGCTTCTGCTTCCTCAGTAAATGTCTTGGTAGAAGATATAATTTCTTGGAACTCCGGTTTATTCGTTCCCCATGTGGCGAAGAGCCGACATCGAGGTGCCAAACCTTCCCGTCGATGTGAACTCTTGGGGAAGATCAGCCTTGGAACGCCAAGTGGCCCTAGATTCGGGGGTTCTCGCTATAGCCGAACATGAGGGAAAGATCATTTTATACCAACACTGACAACCGTGAAAACGGGGTTGTGGGAGAGCAATACAAGCATCGTGCTGCTAGGCGAATCAGTGGAGTGCGGAACCTGTGGCTCAAGATACTCTATAAAGATAATCTATTTAGAGCATATAAATATCCAAATACATACAGTCTAGTGGTAATAGAAAAAATGATATTCAAGAAGTGTAAAAAAAAAGACGTTGGTTAGTCGAGAGGGGTTGCCAAGTATCTGCGTGGGATCATGTATTCTTAGGGCTATTCTGGATGTACAACTCAATTTCGGTAGTAATATTTCATTTCAGTTGGAAAATGAAGTCAGATGTTTGGGGTAGTATAAGCGATCAAGGGGTGGTAACTCATATCACTGGAGGAAACTTTGCGGATAATTAAAAATAAAATAGAAAAAATTTCAAACGACAAACTAAAAATGAGTCCTAACAAAACTCGTTATGGTACGAAAAATTTGGGTCAGATATTAAAAAGAAGAAATGCTCGATTAATCCGTAAATTAACCGAATTTGCCCGATGTAGAGGCAATCAAGAAAGCCGCTCTGATCGATTCTATATTTTCTCCTTTTTCAACGGAAAATAAAAGTAAATTCCATGTACTCGATATCTATGTCTGTTGACAAAGCCCGAAGAGTAATTGATCAGATCTGTGGGCGTTCCAACGCCGAAACACTGGTAAGTCCGTCGGTCCATACAGTTGTCCATGTACCAGTAGAAGATTCAACAGCTACTGCAGCCCCTGCTTCTTCGGGTGGAACTCCAAGCCAATAAAAGGTAACCCACCCAATGGTATTTAACATCCAGAAAACCGCCAAATAAAATGCGTCCCAAGCCGAAATATCACAAGTACCGCCTCGTCCTGGACCATCGCAAGGAAAACTATAACCGAAATCCAGTGATATGACTTATCACCCCTTGATCGCTTATACTACCCCAAACATCTGACTGCATTTTCCAACTGAAATGAAATATTACTACCGAAATTGAGTCCTACTCGATACAACGACCTATTAGATCGGGTTCTTAGACATTGCCTTCTTTTTTCTTCTCATCGGAGTTATTTCACAAAACAGATAATCATAGCCTATGATTCATCTGAGCACGGCCATGCATTTTACAGTTTCTAGCTCTCCGAGTGGCCTAGTACAACTTTCAGCATCTCATCCCGATTTATGGGAGGACAATCGTCCCAATCTTGCGATCTTGAGATTAGACTTCGTTTGATAGGTGATTACCCGAGCTTTGCCGTTATAGCCTCCTTTTACGGTGCGACGGTTGACAACGTCAAAGTAACCAGTTCTCAAACAAGTAATCTCAAATCACTCAGGTATTGAGGATTAGTGTCTAATAATTTTAATGAAATTTACTTATGACATATTTTCATCTCTTACAGTAAAGTTTCATAGGTCTGTCCGATACTAGTCTTCTCAAAGTAAGTATCTATTTCAAATGATTGGAACATTTCCATGTCCACATAGTTCAAGAAACATAACTACTAGACATCTTGCATTCTAGTCGTCTAGCATTTTCTATGCATCCACCTTTATAGAAAACTCCGACTAGGGACCTTTTTCAACTTTTGACATTCAAGTTCACTTGATAGACATTTCTTAGTCACAGGACTGGTCCTGACAGTCTACCTTGAATATATTGTCAAATTGAAAGGACTCATCATTTAATATTAAACCAAGATTAAATGGAATATGAAAATACATTTCATATATGATAAATGTTCAACCCCAATGTTTTACAACCATGGACCTCTAACCCATCTTTAAAACAGTTCATGGAATTCAAAGCTATGCTTGATTTCCAGTGCTATAATGTGAGGGTTGCTTCTCACATTTTGCATAGGTTTAGTTATCATTCTTTGCAAATCTTAATATCCTTTTCATCGAATGTTCTTCGAGATAGGATGATAAGATCTTTTGAGTATGTTTATTTTGTGATCTAGTCTTTCTTGCTACAATAGTGGTTCTACACATTTCGCAATGAAGAACCATCAAGTCAGCAGACATGTGATCTACCCATGTTCAGTGAAGAACTCTTTAACATAAACAACCCTGTTTTATTGCTTCTTAGGCAATAAGTACTTTAACTTCAACTGTATAGGTTGCTAGTGATGCTTTGTTTGGATTTACTTATCCAAGCAGTTCATAGATATGTGGAAGACTTTCCAACTATATCCTAGAACATAGAAATTAATATTTAATTTCCCATGCAACAACTCATGGTCTTTAATCCATGTTGCCATTTCAAAACACGATGCACTTTAGCTCGTCCTTGCCAATGGTGAACTCCAAGGGAATCTTGCTTGATCCTTTGCCAGTGTTTATGCGTGTAGCATCAACTATTTAGCATATCTTTATTTCCTTGAATCAAGAACTATTCCTATGTACCTTTTCAAGTACCATAAGTTTTTCTTGATCTCAATGTAGTTGATCTTCACTTAGATCAATAGAGATTGGTATATGTTCGTCATGCCTAAAGTCATACGATACTTTTTAGGCGATCCTCATATTATATTATACATGATAAATTCTTTAGCAGAATAATTCCCAATTGAATTCTATCCATGTAACTTTAGCTCATCTAGTTTCAGTAGATACTAAATCCAGCTAAATTCTTTAACATATAATATAGGTTAAGAATCTCATTTAGGCTCTTTGATGTTTAACTTAGTAAATGCTTATACATAGTTCAAACATTCTTTACTTAGATTTATTCATATGGGCCGACTATATCCAATGGAGTCTTTCGTGTTTGATTTAGTAAATGTCGTTACTTAATCTAAAACAATATTATAAGATCTTTGTAATTAGATCATAATACCCAGTATGTACTAAGTTTCTCCTTGGTCCATCATTGATGAATAATTTCAAATCTAAGTCATTAGCATTTGAATGTTATTTCACAATAGAGAGATATGTGTGTGATACACATAGGACCAATTAAGTTTTATGTACTCCCACTAAACTTCTTATATATCTATAAGAATCATGTACATTTTACGAAACTAAAATACTTATTAGTTTCACTAAAATACAATTCGAATTCCCAATTGCTTGCTTAAATTTGTACTTAGATTTCATAAGCTAGCTTTCCTTTTCTAGTATTTATTTGGATCCATAAATCCTATGACATACCATGTACATAGTTTATTCCAACATTTGATTGAGGAAGATGTTTTGTCATCCAATTGCCATATGTACCAATATGCAATCATTGCTTGATTTATAGACTTGAGCATTAGTATTTTGCATGAGGCTTCAACATAATCCACGCCGTGAATTTGCTTGTAACCTTTAGAAACTAATCTAGCTTTGTGTGAAGACACAATTTCATGTTTGATGGTTTTAATCCTTAAAACAAACTTGCAACCAATAGGTGTGAAACTATTCTTGCAAATCAACAAAATATCAATTTTGTCATCAAAACATTTAGTATGTTTTATGGCCTTTAACCAATTAAACATTAAGCTTATATATGGCCTCTAACCATTTTAGGGAATCTATATTTTGCCATAGCTTTCTTACAAGTCACAAACTCGTTAATCTACATGATAATAGTTTGACTGCAAGTTTTAGGTTTCTCCACTATTTAATAGAAGAATCTCATTGTTTCAGTGACCTGAACTCTATGTTTCTTCACTATTTAATAGAAGAATCTCATAGTTTCAGTGACTTGAACTCTATGCCTTACTTGGGTATAGAACATCAAAGAATAGAATATCAACAGACACTTGAAAGTCTTTTGAATATTCTGTTCTCCTTGAAGTACTTGTAAAGTCTTAAGAGATGTCTATGTTAGGTTATGATACATATGATATTACATAAATCATGCGGAAACAACCATTAACCCAGGATTACATATTATTTACACATAATCATATAGCATAATTTAGATGCATACTCTTTGTTGCGTGCCCTCCCTAGCTGCGCCCGAACCGAACAAGAACAAGTCTTTAGGACTCCAAGTGTCGTCCCTCCGTAGATAGTCCACAGCACGTCCGGATCCGCCTTAAGATTGACCAACTAGAATCGCCCTTAAGGTACTAGAATTTTCGGCACTTTTGAGCAAGATGTGTGATTGAATTTTTCTCTCAAAAACTCACTTTTGAATACTTTTTAAACTCGTTATAAATTGTGAACCCAGGCCACATATTTATAGGGTTACGGAAAGGGAATTGGAATCCTATTCAGATACAAATTAATTAAACCTAGAATCCTACAAGAACTCTAATTTAATTAATTTATCAAATAGAATTAGGAATTTAATCATTAACCGAACTCTGCACGTTTTAGGAAACGTGCACGAACACAAACACTTACGCACACACACACGGCAGCCACGATGGGCCGCCCATGCGTGCGTGCGAGCAGCAGCCCACGCAGCGAGGCCTGCGCGAGCCACAAGCCCACGCAAGCACCTACGCGCGCTGCGCGCGCTGTGCGCTGCCACGGCCTGCTGGGCCTGGCCTTGCGCTGGGCCTGGCGTGGCCTTGGCTGTTCGTGTGGCGCGCTTGGCTTGCTGGGCGATGGCCTGGCTTCGTGCTGGGCCCTCGTCCGGCAGGCCTCGTCCGATGCTTATTCGTACGATACGCTTCCGATTAAATTTCCGATTCCGGAATTCATTTCCGATATGAACAATATTTAACATTTCCGATTCCGGAATTAATTTCCGTTTCGAACAAATATTTAATATTTCCGTTTCCGGAATTATTTTCCGATTCCGATAATATTTCCGATTCTGACCATATTTCCGTTTCCGGCAATATTTCCGATTCTGGTAATATTTCCATTTCCGATAATATTTTCCGATACGTACCATGTTTCCGTTTCCGGCAACATCTACGACTTGGATAATATTTATATTTCCGATACGATCCATATTTCCGTTTCCGGTAATATCATCGTTTCCGGAGTATTCATTTCTTGCCTGTGACGATCTCAGCTCCCACTGAAACCAAGATCCGTCGATTCCGAATATCCATAGATAGAGTATTTAATGCCATTAAATACTTGATCCGTTTACGTACTATTTGTGTGACCCTACGGGTTCAGTCAAGAGTAAGCTGTGGATTAATATTATTAATTCCACTTGAACTGAAGCGGCCTCTAGCTAGGCATTCAGCTCACTTGATCTCACTGAATTATTAACTTGTTAATTAATACTGAACCGCATTTATTAGACTTAACATAGAATGCATACTTGGACCAAGGGCATTATTTCCTTCAGTCTCCCACTTGTCCTTAGGGACAAGTGTGCATTTCCTAATTCCTTTGTCGCTCGATGCTTGCTCTTGAACATAAGGTAAGAGTTGTCATCCTTATTATGTCCAGAGGTGTTCCTCGGTTTCAGAGTTCAACTGATCAAATAA